>NW_027467865.1:0-26245 GCF_004210375.1 Tachypleus tridentatus
TTTAATAAGTTGTGGCACTTCCAAGTATTACGATTTAATAAGTTGTGGCACTTCCAAGTATTACGATTTAATAAGTTGTGGCACTTCCAAGTATTACGATTTAATAAGTTGTGGCACTTCCAAGTATTACGATTTAATAAGTTGTGGCACTTCCAAGTATTACGATTTAATAAGTTGTGGCACTTCCAAGTATTACGATTTAATAAGTTGTGGCACTTCCAAGTATTACGATTTAATAAGTTGTGGCACTTCCAAGTATTACGATTTAATAAGTTGTGGCACTTCCAAGTATTACGATTTAATAAGTTGTGGCACTTCCAAGTATTACGATTTAATAAGTTTCTCTAGTGTGGCACTTCCAAGTATTACGATTTAATAAGTTTCTCTAGTGTGGCACTTCCAAGTATTACGATTTAATAAGTTTCTCTAGTGTGGCACTTCCAAGTATTACGATTTAATAAGTTTCTCTAGTGTGGCACTTCCAAGTATTACGATTTAATAAGTTTCTCTAGTGTGGCACTTCCAAGTATTACGATTTAATAAGATTTAATTGTGGCACTTCCAAGTATTACGATTTAATAAGTTGTGGCACTTCCAAGTATTACGATTTAATAAGTTGTGGCACTTCCAAGTATTACGATTTAATAAGTTGTGGCACGATTTAATAAGTTGTGGCACTTCAAGTATTACGATTTAATAAGTTGTGGCACTTCCAAGTATTACGATTTAATAAGTTACGATTTAATAAGATTTAATAAGTTGTGGCACTTCCAAGTATTACGATTTAATAAGTTGTGGCACTTCCAAGTATTACGATTTAATAAGTTGTGGCACTTCCAAGTATTACGATTTAATAAGTTTCTCTAGTGTGGCACTTCCAAGTATTACGATTTAATAAGTTTCTCTAGTGTGGCACTTCCAAGTATTACGATTTAAAAGGTTTCTCTAGTGTGGCACTTCCAAGTATTACGATTTAATAAGTTGTCTTCAAGTATTACGATTTAATAAGTTTCTCTAGTGTGGCACTTCCAAGTATTACGATTTAATAAGTTTCTCTAGTGTGGCACTTCCAAGTAT
Source organism: Tachypleus tridentatus (assembly GCF_004210375.1). Classification (NCBI taxonomy): domain Eukaryota; kingdom Metazoa; phylum Arthropoda; class Merostomata; order Xiphosura; family Limulidae; genus Tachypleus; species Tachypleus tridentatus. The sequence continues at coordinate 1,078 of NW_027467865.1, forward strand.
TACGATTTAATAAGTTGTGGCACTTCCAAGTATTACGATTTAATAAGTTGTGGCACTTCCAAGTATTACGATTTAATAAGTTGTGGCACTTCCAAGTGTGGCATTTCCAAGTGGCACTTCCAACGACGATTTAATAAGTTGTGGCACTTCCAAGTATTACGATTTAATAAGTTGTGGCACTTCCAAGTATTACGATTTAATAAGTTGTGGCACTTCCAAGTATTACGATTTAATAAGTTGTGGCACTTCCAAGTATTACGATTTAATAAGTTGTGGCACTTCCAAGTATTACGATTTAATAAGTTGTGGCACTTCCAAGTATTACGATTTAATAAGTTGTGGCACTTCCAAGTATTACGATTTAATAAGTTGTGGCACTTCCAAGTATTACGATTTAATAAGTTGTGGCACTTCCAAGTATTACGATTTAATAAGTTGTGGCACTTCCAAGTATTACGATTTAATAAGTTGTGGCACTTCCAAGTATTACGATTTAATAAGTTGTGGCACTTCCAAGTATTACGATTTAATAAGTTGTGGCACTTCCAAGTATTACGATTTAATAAGTTGTGGCGATTTCCAAGTATTACGATTTAATAAGTTGTGGCACTTCCAAGTATTACGATTTAATAAGTAGTGTGGCACTTCCAAGTATTACGATTTAATAAGTTTCTCTAGTGTGGCACTTCAAGTATTACGATTTAATAAGTTTCTCTAGTGTGGCACTTCCAAGTATTACGATTTAATAAGTTTCTCTAGTGTGGCACTTCCAAGTATTACGATTTAATAAGTTTCTCTAGTGTGGCACTTCCAAGTATTACGATTTAATAAGTTTCTCTAGTGTGGCACTTCCAAGTATTACGATTTAATAAGTTGTGGCACTTCCAAGTATTACGATTTAATAAGTTGTGGCACTTCCAAGTATTACGATTTAATAAGTTGTGGCACTTCCAAGTATTACGATTTAAATTCCAAGTATTACGATTTAATAAGTTGTGGCACTTCCAAGTATTACGATTTAATAAGTTGTGGCACTTCCAAGTATTACGATTTAATAAGTTGTGGCACTTCCAAGTATTACGATTTAATAAGTTGTGGCACTTCCAAGTATTACGATTTAATAAGTTGTGGCACTTCCAGGTATTACGATTTAATAAGTTGTGGCACTTCCAAGTATTACGATTTAATAAGTTGTGGCACTTCCAAGTATTACGATTTAATAAGTTGTGGCACTTCCAAGTATTACGATTTAATAAGTTGTGGCACTTTCAAGTATTACGATTTAATAAGTTGTGGCACTTCCAAGTATTACGATTTAATAAGTTGTGGCACTTCCAAGTATTACGATTTAATAAGTTGTGGCACTTCCAAGTATTACGATTTAATAAGTTGTGGCACTTCCAAGTATTACGATTTAATAAGTTGTGGCACTTCCAAGTATTACGATTTAATAAGTTGTGGTATTACGATTTAATAAGTTGTGGCACTTCCAAGTATTACGATTTAATAAGTTGTGGCACTTCCAAGTATTACGATTTAATAAGTTGTGGCACTTCCAAGTATTACGATTTAATAAGTTGTGGCACTTCCAAGTATTACGATTTAATAAGTTGTGGCACTTCCAAGTATTACGATTTAATAAAGTATTACGATTGTGGCACTTCCAAGTATTACGATTTAATAAGTTGTGGCACTTCCAAGTATTACGATTTAATAAGTTGTGGCACTTCCAAGTATTACGATTTAATAAGTTGTGGCACTTCCAAGTATTACGATTTAATAAGTTTCTCTAGTGTGGCACTTCCAAGTATTACGATTTAATAAGTTTCTCTAGTGTGGCACTTCCAAGTATTACGATTTAATAAGTTTCTCTAGTGTGGCACTTCCAAGTATTACGATTTAATAAGTTTCTCTAGTGTGGCACTTCCAAGTATTACGATTTAATAAGTTTCTCTAGTGTGGCACTTCCAAGTATTACGATTTAATAAGTTTCGATTTAATAAGTTGTGGCACTTCCAAGTATTACGATTTAATAAGTTTCTCTAGTGTGGCACTTCCAAGTATTACGATTTAATAAGTTTCTCTAGTGTGGCACTTCCAAGTATTACGATTTAATAAGTTTCTCTAGTGTGGCACTTCCAAGTATTACGATTTAATAAGTTGTGGCACTTCCAAGTATTACGATTTAATAAGTTGTGGCACTTCCAAGTATTACGATTTAATAAGTTGTGGCACTTCCAAGTATTACGATTTAGTATTACGATTTAAGTTGTGGCACTTCCAAGTATTACGATTTAATAAGTTGTGGCACTTCCAAGTATTACGATTTAATAAGTTGTGGCACTTCCAAGTATTACGATTTAATAAGTTGTGGCACTTCCAAGTATTACGATTTAATAAGTTGTGGCACTTCCAAGTATTACGATTTAATAAGTTGTGGCACTTCCAAGTATTACGATTTATAAGTTGTTAATAAGTTGTGGCACTTCCAAGTATTACGATTTAATAAGTTTCTCTAGTGTGGCACTTCCAAGTATTACGATTTAATAAGTTTCTCTAGTGTGGCACTTCCAAGTATTACGATTTAATAAGTTTGTCTGGTGTGGCACTTCCAAGTATTACGATTTAATAAGTTTCTCTAGTGTGGCACTTCCAAGTATTACGATTTAATAAGTTTCTCTAGTGTGGCACTTCCAAGTATTACGATTTAATAACTTGTGGCACTTCAAGTATTACGATTTAATAAGTTGTGGCACTTCCAAGTATTACGATTTAATAAGTTGTGGCACTTCCAAGTATTACGATTTAATAAGTTGTGGCACTTCCAAGTATTACGATTTAATAAGTTGTGGCACTTCCAAGTATTACGATTTAATAAGTTGTGGCACTTCCAAGTATTACGATTTAATAAGTTGTGGCACTTCCAAGTATTACGATTTAATAAGTTGTGGCACTTCCAAGTATTACGATTTAATAAGTTGTGGCACTTCCAAGTATTACGATTTAATAAGTTGTGGCACTTCCAAGTATTACGATTTAATAAGTTGTGGCACTTCCAAGTATTACGATTTAATAAGTTGTGGCACTTCCAAGTATTACGATTTAATAAGTTGTGGCACTTCCAAGTATTACGATTTAATAAGTTGTGGCACTTCCAAGTATTACGATTTAATAAGTTGTGGCACTTCCAAGTATTACGATTTAATAAGTTGTGGCACTTCCAAGTATTACGATTTAATAAGTTGTGGCACTTCCAAGTATTACGATTTAATAAGTAGTGTGGCACTTCCAAGTATTACGATTTAATAAGTTTCTCTAGTGTGGCACTTCCAAGTATTACGATTTAATAAGTTTCTCTAGTGTGGCACTTCCAAGTATTACGATTTAATAAGTTTCTCTAGTGTGGCACTTCCAAGTATTACGATTTAATAAGTTTCTCTAGTGTGGCACTTCCAAGTATTACGATTTAATAAGTTTCTCTAGTGTGGCACTTCCAAGTATTACGATTTAATAAGTTTCTCTAGTGTGGCACTTCCAAGTACGATTTACGATTTAATAAGTTAAGTGGCATAAGTTGTGGCACTTCCAAGTATTACGATTTAATAAGTTGTGGCACTTCCAAGTATTACGATTTAATAAGTTGTGGCACTTCCAAGTATTACGATTTAATAAGTTGTGGCACTTCCAAGTATTACGATTTAATAAGTTGTGGCACTTCCAAGTATTACGATTTAATAAGTTGTGGCACTTCCAAGTATTACGATTTAATAAGTTGTGGCACTTCCAAGTATTACGATTTAATAAGTTGTGGCACTTCCAAGTATTACGATTTAATAAGTTGTGGCACTTCCAAGTATTACGATTTAATAAGTTGTGGCACTTCCAAGTATTACGATTTAATAAGTTGTGGCACTTCCAAGTATTACGATTTAATAAGTTGTGGCACTTCCAAGTATTACGATTTAATAAGTTGTGGCACTTCCAAGTATTACGATTTAATAAGTTGTGGCACTTCCAAGTATTACGATTTAATAAGTTGTGGCACTTCCAAGTATTACGATTTAATAAGTTGTGGCACTTCCAAGTATTACGATTTAATAAGTTGTGGCACTTCCAAGTATTACGATTTAATAAGTTGTGGCACTTCCAAGTATTACGATTTAATGTGGCACTTCCAAGTATTACGATTTAATAAGTTTCTCTAGTGTGGCACTTCCAGTATTACGATTTAATAAGTTTCTCTAGTGTGGCACTTCCAAGTATTACGATTTAATAAGTTTCTCTAGTGTGGCACTTCCAAGTATTACGATTTAATAAGTTTCTCTAGTGTGGCACTTCCAAGTATTACGATTTAATAAGTTTCTCTAGTGTGGCACTTCCAAGTATTACGATTTAATAAGTTTCTCTAGTGTGGCACTTCCAAGTATTACGATTTAATAAGTTTCTCTTACGAGTGTGGCACTTCCAAGTACGATTAAGTTTCTAAGTGTGGCACTTCCAAGTATTACGATTTAATAAGTTGTGGCACTTCCAAGTATTACGATTTAATAAGTTGTGGCACTTCCAAGTATTACGATTTAATAAGTGGCACTTCCAAGTATTACGATTTAATAAGTTGTGGCACTTCCAAGTATTACGATTTAATAAGTTGTGGCACTTCCAAGTATTACGATTTAATAAGTTGTGGCACTTCCAAGTATTACGATTTAATAAGTTGTGGCACTTCCAAGTATTACGATTTAATAAGTTGTGGCACTTCCAAGTATTACGATTTAATAAGTTGTGGCACTTCCAAGTATTACGATTTAATAAGTAGTGTGGCACTTCCAAGTATTACGATTTAATAAGTTGTGGCACTTCCAAGTATTACGATTTAATAAGTTGTGGCACTTCCAAGTATTACGATTTAATAAGTTTGTGGTGTGGCAAGTATTACGATTTAATAAGTTGTGGCACTTCAAGTATTACGATTTAATAAGTTGTGGCACTTCCAAGTATTACGATTTAATAAGTTGTGGCACTTCCAAGTATTACGATTTAATAAGTTGTGGCACTTCCAAGTATTACGATTTAATAAGTTGTGGCACTTCCAAGTATTACGATTTAATAAGTTGTGGCACTTCCAAGTATTACGATTTAATAAGTTGTGGCACTTCCAAGTATTACGATTTAATAAGTTGTGGCACTTCCAAGTATTACGATTTAATAAGTTTTTGGCACTTCCAAGTATTACGATTTAATAAGTTGTGGCACTTCCAAGTATTACGATTTAATAAGTTGTGGCACTTCCAAGTATTACGATTTAATAAGTTTTGGCACTTCCAAGTATTACGATTTAATAAGTTGTGGCACTTCCAAGATTTATTACGATTTACGATAAGTTGTGGCACTTCCAAGTATTACGATTTAATAAGTTGTGGCACTTCCAAGTATTACGATTTAATAAGTTGTGGCACTTCCAAGTATTACGATTTAATAAGTTGTGGCACTTCCAAGTATTACGATTTAATAAGTTGTGGCACTTCCAAGTATTACGATTTAATAAGTTGTGGCACTTCCAAGTATTACGATTTAATAAGTTGTGGCACTTCCAAGTATTACGATTTAATAAGTTTCTCTAGTGTGGCACTTCCAAGTATTACGATTTAATAAGTTTCTCTAGTGTGGCACTTCCAAGTATTACGATTTAATAAGTTTCTCTAGTGTGGCACTTACGATTTAATAAGTTTCTCGATTTAATAAGTGTGGCACTTCCAAGTATTACGATTTAATAAGTTTCTCTAGTGTGGCACTTCCAAGTATTACGATTTAATAAGTTTCTCTAGTGTGGCACTTCCAAGTATTACGATTTAATAAGTTTCTCTAGTGTGGCACTTCCAAGTATTACGATTTAATAAGTTTCTCTAGTGTGGCACTTCCAAGTATTACGATTTAATAAGTTGTGGCACTTCCAAGTATTACGATTTAAGTTGTGGCACTTCCAAGTATTACGATTTAATAAGTTGTGGCACTTCCAAGTATTACGATTTAATAAGTTGTGGCACTTCCAAGTATTACGATTTAATAAGTTGTGGCACTTCCAAGTATTACGATTTAATAAGTTGTGGCACTTCCAAGTATTACGATTTAATAAGTTGTGGCACTTCCAAGTATTACGATTTAATAAGTTGTGGCACTCAAGTATTACGATTTAATAGTTTCTCGATTTAATAGTAGTGGCACTTCCAAGTATTACGATTTAATAAGTTTCTCTAGTGTGGCACTTCAAGTATTACGATTTAATAAGTTTCTCTAGTGTGGCACTTCCAAGTATTACGATTTAATAAGTTTCTCTAGTGTATTACGATTTAATAAGTTTCTCTAGTGTGGCACTTCCAAGTATTACGATTTAATAAGTTTCTCTAGTGTGGCACTTCCAAGTATTACGATTTAATAAGTTTCTCTAGTGTGGCACTTCCAAGTATTACGATTTAATAAGTTTCTCTAGTGTGGCACTTCCAAGTATTACGATTTAATAAGTTGTGGCACTTCCAAGTATTACGATTTAATAAGTTGTGGCACTTCCAAGTATTACGATTTAATAAGTTGTGGCACTTCCAAGTATTACGATTTAATAAGTTTTAAGTATTACGATTTAATAAGTTGTGGCACTTCCAAGTATTACGATTTAATAAGTTGTGGCACTTCCAAGTATTACGATTTAATAAGTTGTGGCACTTCCAAGTATTACGATTTAATAAGTGGCACTTCCAAGTATTACGATTTAATAAGTTGTGGCACTTCCAAGTATTACGATTTAATAAGTTGTGGCACTTCCAAGTATTACGATTTAATAAGTTGTGGCACTTCCAGTATTACGATTTAATAAGTTGTGGCACTTCCAAGTATTACGATTTAATAAAGTTGTGGCACTTCCAAGTATTACGATTTAATAAGTTGTGGCACGATTTAATAAGTTGTGGCACTTCCAAGTATTACGATTTAATAAGTTGTGGCACTTCCAAGTATTACGATTTAATAAGTTGTGGCACTTCCAAGTATTACGATTTAATAAGTTGTGGCACTTCCAAGTATTACGATTTAATAAGTTGTGGCACTTCCAAGTATTACGATTTAATAAGTTGTGGCACTTCAAGTATTACGATTTAATAAGTTGTGGCACTTCCAAGTATTACGATTTAATAAGTGTGGCACTTCCAAGTACGATCGATTTAATAGTGTGGCACTTCCAAGTATTACGATTTAATAAGTTTCTCTAGTGTGGCACTTCCAAGTATTACGATTTAATAAGTTTCTACTAGTGTGGCACTTCCAAGTATTACGATTTAATAAGTGGCACTTCAAGTATTCGATTTAATAAGTTGTGGCACTTCCAAGTATTACGATTTAATAAGTTGTGGCACTTCCAAGTATTACGATTTAATAAGTTGTGGCACTTCCAAGTATTACGATTTAATAAGTTGTGGCACTTCCAAGTATTACGATTTAATAAGTTGTGGCACTTCCAAGTATTACGATTTAATAAGTTGTGGCACTTCCAAGTATTACGATTTAATAAGTTGTGGCACTTCCAAGTATTACGATTTAATAAGTTGTGGCACTTCCAAGTATTACGATTTAATAAGTTGTGGCACTTCCAAGTATTACGATTTAATAAGTTGTGGCACTTCCAAGTATTACGATTTAATAAGTTGTGGCACTTCCAAGTATTACGATTTAATAAGTTGTGGCACTTCCAAGTATTACGATTTAATAAGTTGTGGCACTTCCAAGTATTACGATTTAATAAGTTGTGGCACTTCCAAGTATTACGATTTAATAAGTTGTGGCACTTCCAAGTATTACGATTTAATAAGTTGTGGCACTTCCAAGTATTACGATTTAATAAGTTGTGGCACTTCCAAGTATTACGATTTAATAAGTAGTGTGGCACTTCCAAGTATTACGATTTAATAAGTTTCTCTAGTGTGGCACTTCCAAGTATTACGATTTAATAAGTTTCTCTAGTGTGGCACTTCCAAGTATTACGATTTAATAAGTTTCTCTAGTGTGGCACTTCCAAGTATTACGATTTAATAAGTTTCTCTAGTGTGGCACTTCCAAGTATTACGATTTAATAAGTTTCTCTAGTGTGGCACTTCCAAGTATTACGATTTAATAAGTTTTCTAGTGTGGCACTTCCAAGTATTACGATTTAATAAGTTCTAGTGGCACTTCCAAGTATTACGATTTAATAAGTTGTGGCACTTCCAAGTATTACGATTTAATAAGTTGTGGCACTTCCAAGTATTACGATTTAATAAGTTGTGGCACTTCCAAGTATTACGATTTAATAAGTTGTGGCACTTCCAAGTATTACGATTTAATAAGTTGTGGCACTTCCAAGTATTACGATTTAATAAGTAAGTTGTGGCACTTCAAGTATTACGATTTAATAAGTTGTGGCACTTCCAAGTATTACGATTTAATAAGTTGTGGCACTTCCAAGTATTACGATTTAATAAGTTTCTCTAGTGTGGCACTTCCAAGTATTACGATTTAATAAGTTTCTCTAGTGTGGCACTTCCAAGTATTACGATTTAATAAGTTTCTCTAGTGTGGCACTTCCAAGTATTACGATTTAATAAGTTTCTCTAGTGTGGCACTTCCAAGTATTACGATTTAATAAGTTTCTCTAGTGTGGCACTTCCAAGTATTACGATTTAATAAGTTTCTCTAGTGTGGCACTTCCAAGTATTACGATTTAATAAGTTGTGGCACTTCCAAGTATTACGATTTAATAAGTTGTGGCACTTCCAAGTATTACGATTTAATAAGTTGTGGCACTTCCAAGTATTACGATTTAATAAGTTGTGGCACTTCCAAGTATTACGATTTAATAAGTTGTGGCACTTCCAAGTATTACGATTTAATAAGTTGTGGCACTTCCAAGTATTACGATTTAATAACTTCCAAGTATTACGATTTAATAAGTTGTGGCACTTCCAAGTATTACGATTTAATAACTTATGGCACTTCAAGTATTACGATTTAATAAGTATTACGATTTAATAAGTTGTGGCACTTCCAAGTATTACGATTTAATAAGTATTACGATTTAATAAGTTGTGGCACTTCCAAGTATTACGATTTAATAAGTTTCTCTAGTGTGGCACTTCCAAGTATTACGATTTAATAAGTTTCTCTAGTGTGGCACTTCCAAGTATTACGATTTAATAAGTTTCTCTAGTGTGGCACTTCCAAGTATTACGATTTAATAAGTTTCTCTAGTGTGGCACTTCCAAGTATTACGATTTAATAAGTTTCTCTAGTGTGGCACTTCCAAGTATTACGATTTAATAAGTTGTGGCACTTCCAAGTATTACGATTTAATAAGTTGTGGCACTTCCAAGTATTACGATTTAATAAGTTGTGGCACTTCCAAGTATTACGATTTAATAAGTTGTGGCACTTCCAAGTATTACGATTTAATAAGTTGTGGCATTACGATTTAATAAGTTGTGGCACTTCCAGGTATTACGATTTAATAAGTTGTGGCACTTCCAAGTATTACGATTTAATAAGTTGTGGCACTTCCAAGTATTACGATTTAATAAGTTGTGGCACTTCCAAGTATTACGATTTAATAAGTTGTGGCACTTCCAAGTATTACGATTTAATAAGTTGTGGCACTTCCAAGTATTACGATTTAATAAGTTGTGGCACTTCCAAGTATTACGATTTAATAAGTTGTGGCACTTCCAAGTATTACGATTTAATAAGTTGTGGCACTTCCAAGTATTACGATTTAATAAGTTGTGGCACTTCCAAGTATTACGATTTAATAAGTTGTGGCACTTCCAAGTATTACGATTTAATAAGTTGTGGCACTTTACGATTTAATAAGTTGTGGCACTTCCAAGTATTACGATTTAATAAGTTTCTCTAGTGTGGCACTTCCAAGTATTACGATTTAATAAGTTTCTCTAGTGTGGCACTTCCAAGTATTACGATTTAATAAGTTTCTCTAGTGTGGCACTTCCAAGTATTACGATTTAATAAGTTTCTCTAGTGTGGCACTTCCAAGTATTACGATTTAATAAGTTTCTCTAGTGTGGCACTTCCAAGTATTACGATTTAATAAGTTTCTCTAGTGTGGCACTTCCAAGTATTACGATTTAATAAGTTGTGGCACTTCCAAGTATTACGATTTAATAAGTTGTGGCACTTCCAAGTATTACGATTTAATAAGTTGTGGCACTTCCAAGTATTACGATTTAATAACTTATGGCACTTCAAGTATTACGATTTAATAAGTTTCTCTAGTGTGGCACACCCAGGTATTACGATTTAATAAGTTGTGGCACTTCCAAGTATTACGATTTAATAACTTATGGCACTTCAAGTATTACGATTTAATAAGTTGTGGCACTTCCAAGTATTACGATTTAATAAGTTGTGGCACTTCCAAGTATTACGATTTAATAAGTTAATAAGTTGTGGCACTTCCAAGTATTACGATTTAATAAGTTGTGGCACTTCCAAGTATTACGATTTAATAAGTTGTGGCACTTCCAAGTATTACGATTTAATAAGTTGTGGCACTTCCAAGTATTACGATTTAATAAGTTGTGGCACTTCCAAGTATTACGATTTAATAAGTTGTGGCACTTCCAAGTATTACGATTTAATAAGTTGTGGCACTTCCAAGTATTACGATTTAATAAGTTGTGGCACTTCCAAGTATTACGATTTAATAAGTTGTGGCACTTCCAAGTATTATTACGATTTAATAAGTTGTGGCACTTCCAAGTATTACGATTTAATAAGTTGTGGCACTTCCAAGTATTACGATTTAATAAGTTGTGGCACTTCCAAGTATTACGATTTAATAAGTTGTGGCACTTCCAAGTATTACGATTTAATAAGTTGTGGCACTTCCAAGTATTACGATTTAATAAGTTGTGGCACTTCCAAGTATTACGATTTAATAAGTTGTGGCACTTCCAAGTATTACGATTTAATAAGTTGTGGCACTTCCAAGTATTACGATTTAATAAGTTGTGGCACTTCCAAGTATTACGATTTAATAAGTTGTGGCACTTCCAAGTATTACGATTTAATAAGTTGTGGCACTTCCAAGTATTACGATTTAATAAGTTGTGGCACTTCCAAGTATTACGATTTAATAAGTTGTGGCACTTCCAAGTATTACGATTTAATAAGTTTCTCTAGTGTGGCACTTCCAAGTATTACGATTTAATAAGTTTCTCTAGTGTGGCACTTCCAAGTATTACGATTTAATAAGTTTCTCTAGTGTGGCACTTCCAAGTATTACGATTTAATAAGTTTCTCAAGTATTACGATTTAATAAGTGTGGCACTTCAAGTATTACGATTTAATAAGTTTCTCTAGTGTGGCACTTCCAAGTATTACGATTTAATAAGTTTCTCTAGTGTGGCACTTCCAAGTATTACGATTTAATAAGTTTCTCTAGTGTGGCACTTCCAAGTATTACGATTTAATAAGTTTCTCTAGTGTGGCACTTCCAAGTATTACGATTTAATAAGTATTACGATTTTAAGTTTAGGCACTTCCAAGTATTACGATTTAATAAGTTGTGGCACTTCCAAGTATTACGATTTAATAAGTTGTGGCACTTCCAAGTATTACGATTTAATAAGTTGTGGCACTTCCAAGTATTACGATTTACTTAAGTATTACGATTTAATAAGTTGTGGCACTTCCAAGTATTACGATTTAATAAGTTGTGGCACTTCAAGTATTACGATTTAATAAGTTGTGGCACTTCCAAGTATTACGATTTAATAAGTAGTGTGGCACTTCCAAGTATTACGATTTAATAAGTTTCGATTTAATAAGTGTGGCACTTCCAAGTATTACGATTTAATAAGTTCTAGTCAAGTATTACGATTTAATAAGTTTCTGTGGCACTTCCAAGTATTACGATTTAATAAGTTTCTCTTGTGGCACTTCCAAGTATTACGATTTCTCTAGTGGCACTTCCAAGTATTACGATTTAATAAGTTCTCAGTGTGGCACTTCCAAGTATTACGATTTAATAAGTTGTGGCACTTCCAAGTATTACGATTTAATAAGTTGTGGCACTTCCAAGTATTACGATTTAATAAGTTGTGGCACTGTGGCAAGTATTACGATTTAATAAGTTGTGGCACTTCCAAGTATTACGATTTAATAAGTTGTGGCACTTTCAAGTATTACGATTTAATAAGTTGTGGCACTTCCAAGTATTACGATTTAATAAGTTGTGGCACTTCCAAGTATTACGATTTAATAAGTTGTGGCACTTCCAAGTATTACGATTTAATAAGTTGTGGCACTTCCAAGTATTACGATTTAATAAGTTGTGGCACTTCCAAGTATTACGATTTAATAAGTTGTGGCACTTCCAAGTATTACGATTTAATAAGTTGTGGCACTTCCAAGTATTACGATTTCATAAGTTGTTGTGGCGATTTAATAAGTTGTGGCACTTCCAAGTACGATTTAATAAGTTGTGGTAAGTGTGGCATTCCAATAAGTTGTGGCACTTCCAAGTATTACGATTTAATAAGTTGTGGCACTTCCAAGTATTACGATTTAATAAGTTTCTCTAGTGTGGCACTTCCAAGTATTACGATTTAATAAGTTTCTCTAGTGTGGCACTTCAAGTATTACGATTTAATAAGTTTCTCTAGTGTGGCACTTCCAAGTATTACGATTTAATAAGTTTCTCTAGTGTGGGCACGATTTAATAAGTTTTCTAGTGTGGCAAGTATTACGATTTAATAAGTTTCTCTAGTGTGGCACTTCCAAGTATTACGATTTAATAAGTTTCTCTAGTGTGGCACTTCCAAGTATTACGATTTAATAAGTTGTGGCACTTCCAAGTATTACGATTTAATAAGTTGTGGCACTTCCAAGTATTACGATTTAATAAGTTGTGGCACTTCCAAGTATTACGATTTAATAAGTTGTGGCACTTCCAAGTATTACGATTTAATAAGTTGTGGCACTTCCAAGTATTACGATTTAATAAGTTGTGGCACTTCCAAGTATTACGATTTAATAAGTTGTGGCACTTCCAAGTATTACGATTTAATAAGTTGTGGCACTTCCAAGTATTACGATTTAATAATAAGTTGTGGCACTTCCAAGTATTACGATTTAATAAGTTTCTCTAGTGTGGCACTTCCAAGTATTACGATTTAATAAGTTTCTCTAGTGTGGCACTTCCAAGTATTACGATTTAATAAGTTTAGTGTGGCACTTCCAAGTATTACGATTTAATAAGTTGTGGCACTTCCAAGTATTACGATTTAATAAGTGTGGCACTTCCAAGTATTACGATTTTTAATAAGTTTCGATTTAGTGTGGCACTTCCAAGTATTACGATTTAATAAGTTGTGGCACTTCCAGTATTGTGGCACTTCCAAGTATTACGATTTAATAAGTTGTGGCACTTCCAAGTATTACGATTTAATAAGTTGTGGCACTTCCAAGTATTACGATTTAATAAGTTGTGGCACTTCCAAGTATTACGATTTAATAAGTTGTGGCACTTCCAAGTATTACGATTTAATAAGTTGTGGCACTTCCAAGTATTACGATTTAATAAGTTGTGGCACTTCCAAGTATTACGATTTAATAAGTTGTGGCAAGTTACAAGTTAATAATTACGATTTAATAAGTATTACGATTTAATAAGTTGTGGCACTTCCAAGTATTACGATTTAATAAGTTGTGGCACTTCCAAGTATTACGATTTAATAAGTTGTGGCACTTCCAAGTATTACGATTTAATAAGTTGTGGCACTTCCAAGTATTACGATTTAATAAGTTGTGGCACTTCCAAGTATTACGATTTAATAAGTTGTGGCACTTCCAAGTATTACGATTTAATAAGTTGTGGCACTTCCAAGTATTACGATTTAATAAGTTGTGGCACTTCCAAGTATTACGATTTAATAAGTTGTGGCACTTCCAAGTATTACGATTTAATAAGTTGTGGCACTTCCAAGTATTACGATTTAATAAGTTGTGGCACTTCCAAGTATTACGATTTAATAAGTTGTGGCACTTCCAAGTATTACGATTTAATAAGTTGTGGCACTTCCAGGTTTTACGATTTAATAAGTTGTGGCACTTCCAAGTATTACGGTTTAATATGTTTCTCTAGTGTGGCACTTCCAAGTATTACGATTTAATAAGTTTCTCTAGTGTGGCACTTCCAAGTATTACGATTTAATAAGTTTCTCTAGTGTGGCACTTCCAAGTATTACGATTTAATAAAGTAGTGTGGCACTTCCAAGTACGATTTAATAAGTTTCTCTAGTGTGGCACTTCCAAGTATTACGATTTAATAAGTTTCTCTAGTGTGGCACTTCCAAGTATTACGATTTAATAAGTTTCTCTAGTGTGGCACTTCCAAGTATTACGATTTAATAAGTTTCTCTAGTGTGGCACTTCCAAGTATTACGATTTAATAAGTTTCTCTAGTGTGGCACTTCCAAGTATTACGATTTAATAAGTTTTCTAGTGTGGCACTTCCAAGTATTACGATTTAATAAGTTGTGGCACTTCCAAGTATTACGATTTAATAAGTTGTCTCAGTTCCAAGTATTACGATTTAATAAGTTTCTCTAGTGTGGCACTTCCAAGTATTACGATTTAATAAGTTTCTCTAGTGTGGCACTTCCAAGTATTACGATTTAATAAGTTGTGGCACTCCAAGTCCAAGTATTACGATTTAATAAGTTGTGGCACTTCCAAGTATTACGATTTAATAAGTTTCTCTAGTGTGGCACTTCCAAGTATTACGATTTAATAAGTTGTGGCACTTCCAAGTATTACGATTTAATAAGTTGTGGCACTTCCAAGTATTACGATTTAATAAGTTGTGGCACTTCCAAGTATTACGATTTAATAAGTTGTGGCACTTCCAAGTATTACGATTTAATAAGTTGTGGCACTTCCAAGTATTACGATTTAATAAGTTGTGGCACTTCCAAGTATTACGATTTAATAAGTTGTGGCACTTCCAAGTATTACGATTTAATAAGTTGTGGCACTTCCAAGTATTACGATTTAATAAGTTGTGGCACTTCCAAGTATTACGATTTAATAAGTTGTGGCACTTCCAAGTATTACGATTTAATAAGTTGTGGCACTTCCAAGTATTACGATTTAATAAGTCAAGTGTGGCACTTCCAAGTATTACGATTTAATAAGTTGTGGCACTTCCAAGTATTACGATTCCAGTATTACGATTTTATAAGTTGTGGCACTTCCAAGTATTACGATTTAATAAGTTGTGGCACTTCCAAGTATTACGATTTAATAAGTTGTGGCACTTCCAAGTATTACGATTTAATAAGTTGTGGCACTTCCAAGTATTACGATTTAATAAGTTGTGGCACTTCCAAGTATTACGATTTAATAAGTTGTGGCACTTCCAAGTATTACGATTTAATAAGTTGTGGCACTTCCAAGTATTACGATTTAATAAGTTGTGGCACTTCCAAGTATTACGATTTAATAAGTTGTGGCACTTCCAAGTATTACGATTTAATAAGTTGTGGCACTTCCAAGTATTACGATTTAATAAGTTGTGGCACTTCCAAGTATTACGATTTAATAAGTTGTGGCACTTCCAAGTATTACGATTTAATAAGTTGTGGCACTTCCAAGTATTACGATTTAATAAGTTGTGGCACTTCCAAGTATTACGATTTAATAAGTTGTGGCACTTCCAAGTATTACGATTTAATAAGTTTCTCTAGTGTGGCACTTCCAAGTATTACGATTTAATAGGTTTTTCTAGTGTGGCACTTCCAAGTATTACGATTTAATAAGTTTCTCTAGTGTGGCACTTCCAAGTATTACGATTTAATAAGTTTCTCTAGTGTGGCACTTCCAAGTATTACGATTTAATAAGTTTCTCTAGTGTGGCACTTCCAAGTATTACGATTTAATAAGTTTCTCTAGTGTGGCACTTCCAAGTATTACGATTTAATAAGTTTCTCTAGTGTGGCACTTCCAAGTATTACGATTTAATAAGTTGTGGCACTTCCAAGTATTACGATTTAATAACTTATGGCACTTCAAGTATTACGATTTAATAAGTTGTGGCACTTCCAAGTATTACGATTTAATAAGTTGTGGCACTTCCAAGTATTACGATTTAATAAGTTGTGGCACTTCCAAGTATTACGATTTAATAAGTTGTGGCACTTCCAAGTATTACGATTTAATAAGTTGTGGCACTTCCAAGTATTACGATTTAATAAGTATTACGATTTAATTTAAGTTGTGGCACTTCCAAGTATTACGATTTAATAAGTTGTGGCACTTCCAAGTGGCACTTCCAATTTTACGATTTAATAAGTTGTGGCACTTCCAAGTATTACGATTTAATAAGTTGTGGCACTTTCAAGTACGATTTAATAAGTTTCTCTAGTGTGGAACGTCCAAGTACGATTTAATAACTTTCTCTAGTGTGGCACTTCCAAGTATTACGATTTAATAAGCTTCTCTAGTGTGGCACTTCCAAGTATTACGATTTAATAAGTTTCTCTAGTGTGGCACTTCCAAGTATTACGATTTAATAAGTTTCTCTAGTGTGGCACTTCCAAGTATTACGATTTAATAAGTTGTGGCACTTCCAAGTATTACGATTTAATAAGTTGTGGCACTTCCAAGTATTACGATTTAATAAGTTGTGGCACTTCCAAGTATTACGATTTAATAAGTTGTGGCACTTCCAAGTATTACGATTTAATAAGTTGTGGCACTTCCAAGTATTACGATTTAATAAGTTGTGGCACTTCCAAGTATTACGATTTAAATAAGTATTACGATTTAATAAGTTGTGGCACTTCCAAGTATTACGATTTAATAAGTTGTGGCACTTCCAAGTATTACGATTTAATAAGTTGTGGCACTTCCAAGTATTACGATTTAATAAGTTGTGGCACTTCCAAGTATTACGATTTAATAAGTTGTGGCACTTCCAAGTATTACGATTTAATAAGTTGTGGCACTTCCAAGTATTACGATTTAATAAGTTGTGGCACTTCCAAGTATTACGATTTAATAAGTTGTGGCACTTCCAAGTATTACGATTTAATAAGTTGTGGCACTTCCAAGTATTACGATTTAATAAGTTGTGGCACTTCCAAGTATTACGATTTAATAAGTTGTGGCACTTCCAAGTATTACGATTTAATAAGTTGTGGCACTTCCAAGTATTACGATTTAATAAGTTGTGGCACTTCCAAGTATTACGATTTAATAAGTTGTGGCACTTCCAAGTATTACGATTTAATAAGTTGTGGCACTTCCAAGTATTACGATTTAATAAGTTGTGGCACTTCAAGTATTACGATTTAATAAGTGGCACTTCCAAGTATTACGATTTAATAAGTGTGGCACTTCCAAGTATTACGATTTAATAAGTTTCTCTAGTGTGGCACTTTCGATTTTACAAGTATTACTAGTGTGGCACTTCCAAGTATTACGATTTAATAAGTTTCTCTAGTGTGGCACTTCCAAGTACGATTACGATTTAATAATTTTTCTCTAGTGTGGCACTTCCAAGTATTACGATTTAATAAGTTTCTCTAGTGTGGCACTTCCAAGTATTACGATTTAATAAGTTTCAAGCACTTTACGATTTAATAAAGTGTGGCACTTCCAAGTATTACGATTTAATAAGTTGTGGCACTTCCAAGTATTACGATTTAATAAGTTGTGGCACTTCCAAGTATTACGATTTAATAAGTTGTGGCACTTCCAAGTATTACGATTTAATAAGTTGTGGCACTTCCAAGTATTACGATTTAATAAGTTGTGGCACTTCCAAGTATTACGATTTAATAAGTTGTGGCACTTCCAAGTATTACGATTTAATAAGTTGTGGCACTTCAAGTATTACGATTTAATAAGTTGTGGCACTTCCAAGTATTACGATTTAATAAGTTGTGGCACTTCCAAGTATTACGATTTAATAAGTTGTGGCACTTCCAGTATTACGATTTACGATTTAATAAGTTGTGGCACTTCCAAGTATTACGATTTAATAAGTTGTGGCACTTCCAAGTATTACGATTTAATAAGTTTCTCTAGTGTGGCACTTCCAAGTATTACGATTTAATAAGTTTCTCTAGTGTGGCACTTCCAAGTATTACGATTTAATAAGTTTCTCTAGTGTGGCACTTCCAAGTATTACGATTTAATAAGTTGTGGCTACGATTTAATAAGTGTGGCACTTCCAAGTATTACGATTTAATAAGTTTCTCTAGTGTGGCACTTCCAAGTATTACGATTTAATAAGTTTCTCTAGTGTGGCACTTCCAAGTATTACGATTTAATAAGTTTCTCTAGTGTGGCACTTCCAAGTATTACGATTTAATAAGTTGTGGCACTTCCAAGTATTACGATTTAATAAGTGGCACTTCCAAGTATTACGATTTAATAAGTTGTGGCACTTCCAAGTATTACGATTTAATAAGTTGTGGCACTTCCAAGTATTACGATTTAATAAGTTGTGGCACTTCCAAGTATTACGATTTAATAAGTTGTGGCACTTCCAAGTATTACGATTTAATAAGTTGTGGCACTTCCAAGTATTACGATTTAATAAGTTGTGGCACTTCCAAGTATTACGATTTAATAAGTTGTGGCACTTCCAAGTATTACGATTTAATAAGTTGTGGCACTTCCAAGTATTACGATTTAATAAGTTGTGGCACTTCCAAGTATTACGATTTAATAAGTTGTGGCACTTCCAAGTATTACGATTTAATAAATTGTGGCACTTCCAAGTATTACGATTTAATAAGTTGTGGCACTTCCAAGTATTACGATTTAATAAGTTGTGGCACTTCCAAGTATTACGATTTAATAAGTTGTGGCACTTCCAAGTACGATTTACGATTTAATAAGTTGTGGCACTTCCAAGTATTACGATTTAATAAGTTGTGGCACTTCCAAGTATTACGATTTAATAAGTTGTGGCACTTCCAAGTATTACGATTTAATAAGTTGTGGCACTTCCAAGTATTACGATTTAATAAGTTGTGGCACTTCCAAGTATTACGATTTAATAAGTTGTGGCACTTCCAAGTATTACGATTTAATAAGTTGTGGCACTTCCAAGTATTACGATTTAATAAGTTGTGGCACTTCCAAGTACGATTTAATAAGTTGTGGCACTTCCAAGTATTACGATTTAATAAGTTGTGGCACTTCCAAGTATTACGATTTAATAAGTTTCTCTAGTGTGGCACTTCCAAGTATTACGATTTAATAAGTTTCTCTAGTGTGGCACTTCCAAGTATTACGATTTAATAAGTTTCTCTAGTGTGGCACTTCCAAGTATTACGATTTAATAAGTTTCTCTAGTGTGGCACTTCCAAGTATTACGATTTAATAAGTTTCTCTAGTGTGGCACTTCCAAGTATTACGATTTAATAAGTTATGGCACTTCAAGTATTACGATTTAATGTGGCACTTCCAAGTATTACGATTTAATAGTTGTGGCACTTCCAAGTATTACGATTTAATAAGTTGTGGCACTTCCAAGTATTACGATTTAATAAGTTGTGGCACTTCCAAGTATTACGATTTAATAAGTTGTGGCACTTCCAAGTATTACGATTTAATAAGTTGTGGCACTTCCAAGTATTACGATTTAATAAGTTGTGGCACTTCCAAGTATTACGATTTAATAAGTTTCTCTAGTGTGGCACTTCCAAGTATTACGATTTAATAAGTTTCTCTAGTGTGGCACTTCCAAGTATTACGATTTAATAAGTTTCTCTAGTGTGGCACTTCCAAGTATTACGATTTAATAAGTTTCTCTAGTGTGGCACTTCCAAGTATTACGATTTAATAAGTTTCTCTAGTGTGGCACTTCCAAGTATTACGATTTAATAAGTTTCTCTAGTGTGGCACTTCCAAGTATTACGATTTAATAAGTTTCTCTAGTGTGGCACTTCCAAGTATTACGATTTAATAAGTTAGTGTGGCACTTCCAAGTATTACGATTTAATAAGTTGTGGCACTTCCAAGTATTACGATTTAATAAGTTGTGGCACTTCCAAGTATTACGATTTAATAAGTTGTGGCACTTCCAAGTATTACGATTTAATAAGTTGTGGCACTTCCAAGTATTACGATTTAATAAGTTGTGGCACTTCCAAGTATTACGATTTAATAAGTTGTGGCACTTCCAAGTATTACGATTTAATAAGTTGTGGCACTTCCAAGTATTACGATTTAATAAGTTGTGGCACTTCCAAGTATTACGATTTAATAAGTTGTGGCACTTCCAAGTATTACGATTTAATAAGTTGTGGCACTTCCAAGTATTACGATTTAATAAGTTGTGGCACTTCCAAGTATTACGATTTAATAAGTTGTGGCACTTCCAAGTATTACGATTTAATAAGTGGCACTTCCAAGTATTACGATTTAATTGTGGCACTTCCAAGTATTACGATTTAATAAGTTGTGGCACTTCCAAGTATTACGATTTAATAAGTTGTGGCACTTCCAAGTATTACGATTTAATAAGTTGTGGCACTTCCAAGTATTACGATTTAATAAGTTGTGGCACTTCCAAGTATTACGATTTAATAAGTTGTGGCACTTCCAAGTATTACGATTTAATAAGTTGTGGCACTTCCAAGTATTACGATTTAATAAGTTTCTCGATTTAATAAGTGTGGCACTTCAAATTACGATTTAATAAGTTTCTCTAGTGTGGCACTTCCAAGTATTACGATTTAATAAGTTTCTCTAGTGTGGCACTTCCAATATTACGATTTAATAAGTTTCTCTAGTGTGGCACTTCCAAGTATTACGATTTAATAAGTTTCTCTAGTGTGGCACTTCCAAGTATTACGATTTAATAAGTTTCTCTAGTGTGGCACTTCCAAGTATTACGATTTAATAAGTTGTGGCACTTCCAAGTATTACGATTTAATAAGTTTCTCTAGTGTGGCACTTCCAAGTATTACGATTTAATAAGTTGTGGCACTTCCAAGTATTACGATTTAATAAGTTGTGGCACTTCCAAGTATTACGATTTAATAAGTTGTGGCACTTCCAAGTATTACGATTTAATAAGTTGTGGCACTTCCAAGTATTACGATTTAATAAGTTGTGGCACTTCAAGTATTACGATTTAATAAGTTGTGGCACTTCCAAGTATTACGATTTAATAAGTTGTGGCACTTCCAAGTATTACGATTTAATAAGTTGTGGCACTTCCAAGTATTACGATTTAATAAGTTGTGGCACTTCCAAGTATTACGATTTAATAAGTTGTGGCACTTCCAAGTATTACGATTTAATAAGTTGTGGCACTTCCAAGTATTACGATTTAATAAGTTGTGGCACTTCCAAGTATTACGATTTAATAAGTTGTGGCACTTCCAAGTATTACGATTTAATAAGTTGTGGCACTTCCAAGTATTACGATTTAATAAGTTGTGGCACTTCCAAGTATTACGATTTAATAAGTTGTGGCACTTCCAAGTATTACGATTTAATAAGTTTCTCTAGTGTGGCACTTCCAAGTATTACGATTTAATAAGTTTCTCTAGTGTGGCACTTCCAAGTATTACGATTTAATAAGTTTCTCTAGTGTGGCACTTCCAAGTATTACGATTTAATAAGTTTCTCTAGTGTGGCACTTCCAAGTATTACGATTTAATAAGTTTCTCTAGTGTGGCACTTCCAAGTATTACGATTTAATAAGTTGTGGCACTTCCAAGTATTACGATTTAATAAGTTGTGGCACTTCCAAGTATTACGATTTAATAAGTTGTGGCACTTCCAAGTATTACGATTTAATAAGTTGTGGCACTTCCAAGTATTACGATTTAATAAGTTGTGGCACTTCCAAGTATTACGATTTAATAAGTTGTGGCACTTCCAAGTATTACGATTTAATAAGTTGTGGCACTTCCAAGTATTACGATTTAATAAGTTGTGGCACTTCCAAGTATTACGATTTAATAAGTTGTGGCACTTCCAAGTATTACGATTTAATAAGTTGTGGCACTTCCAAGTATTACGATTTAATAAGTTGTGGCACTTCCAAGTATTACGATTTAATAAGTTGTGGCACTTCCAAGTATTACGATTTAATAAGTTGTGGCACTTCCAAGTATTACGATTTAATAAGTTGTGGCACTTCCAAGTATTACGATTTAATAAGTTGTGGCACTTCCAAGTATTACGATTTAATAAGTTGTGGCACTTCCAAGTATTACGATTTAATAAGTTTCTCTAGTGTGGCACTTCCAAGTATTACGATTTAATAAGTTTCTCTAGTGTGGCACTTCCAAGTATTACGATTTAATAAGTTTTTCTAGTGTGGCACTTCCAAGTATTACGATTTAATAAGTTTCTCTAGTGTGGCACTTCCAAGTATTACGATTTAATAAGTTTCTCTAGTGTGGCACTTCCAAGTATTACGATTTAATAAGTTTCTCTAGTGTGGCACTTCCAAGTATTACGATTTAATAAGTTTCTCTAGTGTGGCACTTCCAGTATACGATTTAATAAGTTGTGGCACTTCCAAGTATTACGATTTAATAAGTTGTGGCACTTCCAAGTATTACGATTTAATAAGTTGTGGCACTTCCAAGTATTACGATTTAATAAGTTGTGGCACTTCCAAGTATTACGATTTAATAAGTTGTGGCACTTCCAAGTATTACGATTTAATAAGTTGTGGCACTTCCAAGTATTACGATTTAATAAGTTGTGGCACTTCCAAGTATTACGATTTAATAAGTTGTGGCACTTCCAAGTACGATTTAATTTAATAAGTTGTGGCACTTCCAAGTATTACGAGTTTTAGTATTACGATTTAATAAGTTGTGGCACTTCCAAGTATT
This sequence comes from Tachypleus tridentatus, assembly GCF_004210375.1. Lineage (NCBI taxonomy): Eukaryota > Metazoa > Arthropoda > Merostomata > Xiphosura > Limulidae > Tachypleus > Tachypleus tridentatus. The sequence continues at coordinate 23,991 of NW_027467865.1, forward strand.
ACGATTTAATAAGTTGTGGCACTTCCAAGTATTACGATTTAATAAGTTGTGGCACTTCAAGTATTACGATTTAATGTGGCACTTCCAAGTATTACGATTTAATAAGTTGTGGCACTTCCAAGTATTACGATTTAATAAGTTGTGGCACTTCCAAGTATTACGATTTAATAAGTTGTGGCACTTCCAAGTATTACGATTTAATAAGTTGTGGCACTTCCAAGTATTACGATTTAATAAGTTGTGGTGGCAAGTATTACGATTTAATAAGTTGTGGCACTTCCAAGTATTACGATTTAATAAGTTGTGGCACTTCCAAGTATTACGATTTAATAAGTTGTGGCACTTCCAAGTATTACGATTTAATAAGTTTGTGGCACTTCCAAGTATTACGATTTAATAAGTTGTGGCACTTCCAAGTATTACGATTTAATAAGTTGTGGCACTTCCAAGTATTACGATTTAATAAGTTTCTCTAGTGTGGCACTTCCAAGTATTACGATTTAATAAGTTTCTCTAGTGTGGCACTTCCAAGTATTACGATTTAATAAGTTTCTCTAGTGTGGCACTTCCAAGTATTACGATTTAAAAAGTTTCTCTAGTGTGGCACTTCCAAGTATTACGATTTAATAAGTTGTGGCACTCTAGTGTGGCATTTCCAAGTACGATTTAATAAGTTTCTCTAGTGTGGCACTTCCAAGTATTACGATTTAATAAGTTGTGGCACTTCCAAGTATTACGATTTAATAAGTTGTGGCACTTCCAAGTATTACGATTTAATAAGTGGCACTTCAAGTATTACGATTTAATAAGTTGTGGCACTTCCAAGTATTACGATTTAATAAGTTGTGGCACTTCCAAGTATTACGATTTAATAAGTTTCTCTAGTGTGGCACTTCCAAGATTTAATACGATTTAATAAGTACGATTTAATAAGTGTGGCACTTCCAAGTATTACGATTTAATAAGTTTCTCTAGTGTGGCACTTCCAAGTATTACGATTTAATAAGTTTCTCTAGTGTGGCACTTCCAAGTATTACGATTTAATAAGTTTCTCTAGTGTGGCACTTCCAAGTATTACGATTTAATAAGTTGTGGCACTTCCAAGTATTACGATTTAATAAGTTGTGTTGTGGCACTTCCAAGTATTACGATTTAATAAGTTGTGGCACTTCCAAGTATTACGATTTAATAAGTTGTGGCACTTCCAAGTATTACGATTTAATAAGTTGTGGCACTTCCAAGTATTACGATTTAATAAGTTGTGGCACTTCCAAGTATTACGATTTAATAAGTTGTGGCACTTCCAAGTATTACGATTTAATAAGTTGTGGCACTTCCAAGTATTACGATTTAATAAGTTGTGGCACTTCCAAGTATTACGATTTAATAAGTTGTGGCGATTTAATAAGTTGTGGCACTTCAAGTATTACGATTTAATAAGTTGTGGCACTTCCAAGTATTACGATTTAATAAGTTGTGGCACTTCCAAGTATTACGATTTAATAAGTTGTGGCACTTCCAAGTATTACGATTTAATAAGTTGTGGCACTTCCAAGTATTACGATTTAATAAGTTGTGGCGACTTCCAGTTGTGGTATTACGATTTAATAAGTTGTGGCACTTCCAAGTATTACGATTTAATAAGTTGTGGCACTTCCAAGTATTACGATTTAATAAGTTGTGGCACTTCCAAGTATTACGATTTAATAAGTTGTGGCACTTCCAAGTATTACGATTTAATAAGTTTCTCTAGTGTGGCACTTCCAAGTATTACGATTTAATAAGTTTCTCTAGTGTGGCACTTCAAGTATTACAAGTATTACGATTTAATAAGTTTCTCTAGTGTGGCACTTCCAAGTATTACGATTTAATAAGTTTCTCTAGTGTGGCACTTCCAAGTATTACGATTTAATAAGTTTCTCTAGTGTGGCACTTCCAAGTATTACGATTTAATAAGTTGTGGCACTTCCAAGTATTACGATTTAATAAGTTGTGGCACTTCCAAGTATTACGATTTAATAAGTTGTGGCACTTCCAAGTATTACGATTTAATAAGTTTGGCACTTCCAAGTATTACGATTTAATAAGTTGTGGCACTTCCAAGTATTACGATTTAATAAGTTGTGGCACTTCCAAGTATTACGATTTAATAAGTTGTGGCACTTCCAAGTATTACGATTTAATAAGTTGTGGCACTTCCAAGTATTACGATTTAATAAGTTGTGGCACTTCCAAGTATTACGATTTAATAAGTT
>NW_027467866.1:0-47908 GCF_004210375.1 Tachypleus tridentatus
CAAACCAGGTTCTAACCTCAATTTGCATGTTTTTTACACTTTATATGCTGTTTTGACCGATTACAAGAATTCTTCTTTTAAACCGGTTTTAACCGGTTCCAACCGGAACAAACCGGTATTTAACCTCAATTTGCATGTTTTACACTTTATATGCTGTTTTGACTTTATTAAAAGAATTTTCGTTTTAAACCGGTTTTAAACTGGTTCCTAACCTCAATTTGCATGTTTTACATTTATATGCTGTTTTGACCGTATTACAAGAATTCTTCTTTTAAACCGGTTTTAACGGTTCCCACTGGATCAAACCGGTTCTAACCTCAATTCGCATGTTTTACACTTTATTTGCTGTTTTGACCGTATTACAAGTATTCTTCTTTTTTTAAACTAGTTTTAATGGTTACAACCGATCAAACCGGTACTAACCTCAAATTGTGCATGTTTTACACTTTATATGCTGTTTTAACCGTATTACAAGAATTCTTCTTTAAACCGGTTTTAATCGGTTCCAACGGATCAAACAGGTTCTAACCTCAATTTGCATGTTTTACACTTTATATGCTGTTTTAACCGTATTACAAGAATTCTTTTCTTTTAAACCGGTTTTAATCGGTTCCAACGGATCAAACCGGTTCTAACCTCAATTTGCATGTTTTTTTACACTTTATATGCTGTTTTGACCGTATTACAAGAATTCTTTTCTTTAAACCGGTTTTAAACCGGATTAATCTGGTTACCAACCGGATCAAACCTCAATTTGCATTTTTTTACACTTTATATGCTGTTTTAACTGTATTACAAGAATCCTTTTTTTAAACCGGATCAAACAGGTTCTAACCTCAATTCGCATTTTTACACTTTATATGCTGTTTTCAACGTATTACAAGAATTCAGAAATCTTCTTTTAAACCGGATCAAACCTCAATTCGCATGTTTTACACTTTATATGCTGTTTTGACTTTATTAAAGAATTCTTCTTTTAAACGGTTCAAACCGGATTTAACCGGTTCTAACCTCAATTTGCATGTTTTTACACTTCATATGCTGTTTTAACCGTATTACAAGAATTCTTTTCAGTTTTAAACCGGATCAAACATTTTAACCGGTTCCAACCAAATCAAACCGGTAATAACCTCAATTTGCATGTTTTACACTTTATATGCTGTTTTCATTTTATTACAAGAATTCTTCTTTTTTAAACCAGTTTTAAACGGTCCCCAACGGATCAAACATGTTCTAACCTCAATTTGCATGTTTTTGCACTTTATTTGCTGTTTTGGCCGTATTACAAGAATTCTTCTTTTAAACCGGTTTTCAACGGTTCCCACTGGATCAAACAGGTTCTAACCTCAATACGCATGTTTTACACTTTATTTGCTGTTTTGACCGTATTACAAGTATCCTTCTTTTAAACCGGTTTTAATGGTTACAACCGGATCTAACCGATACTAACCTCAAATTGCAAGTTTTTACACTTTATATGCTGTTTTAACCGTATTACAAGAATTCTTCTTTTAAACCGGTTTTAATTGGTTTCCACCGGATCAAACAGGTTCTAACCTCAATTTGCATGTTTTACACTTTATATGCTGTTTTAACCGTATTACAAGAATTCTTCTTCTAAAGCGGTTCAAACCGGATTAATCTGGTTCAAACTGGATCTAACCTCAATTTGCATGTTTTTACACTTTATATGCTGTTTTAACTGTATTACAAGAATCCTTCTTTTAAACCGGATCAAACACGTTCTAACCTCAATTGCATGTTTTTTTACACTTTATATGTTTTTTTGACGGTATTACAGAATTCTTCTTTTCAACCGGTTTTACACTTTATATGCTGTTTTATTTAATTAAAAGAATTCTTCTTTTAAACCGGTTTAACTGGTTCCAACCGGATCAAACCGGTTTTAACCTCAATTTGCATGTTTTACACTTTATATGCTGTTTTGATTTTATTACAAGAAATCTTCTTTAAACCGGTTTTAACGGTTCCCACTGGATCAAACAGGTTCTAACCTCAATTTGCATGTTTTACACTTTATATGCTGTTTTGACCGTATTACAAGAATTCTTCTTTTAAACCGGTTTTCAACGGTTCCCAATGGATCAAATAGGTTCTAACCTCAATACGCATGTTTTACACTTTATTTGCTGTTTTGACCGTATTACAAGAATCCTTCTTTAAACCGGTTTTAATCGGTTTCCAACGGATCAAACAGGTTCTAACCTCAATTTGCATGTTTTACACTTTATATGCTGTTTTAACCGTATTACAAGAATTCTTCTTTTAAACCGGTTTTAATCGGTTTCCAACGGATCAAACAGGTTCTAACCTCAATTTGCATGTTTTACACTTTATATGCTGTTTTGACCGTATTACAAGAATTCTTCTTTAAACCGGTTCAAACCGGATTAATCTGGTTCCAAACCGGATCAAACCTCAATTTCCATGTTTTTACACTTTATATGCTGTTTTAACTGTATTACAAGAATCCTTCTTTAAACCGGATCAAACAGGTTCTAACCTCAATTCGCATTTTTTACACTTTATATGTTGTTTCAACGTATTACAAGAATTCTTTCTTTAAACCGGATCAAACCTCAATTCAAAACATGTTTTACACTTTATATGCTGTTTTGACTTTATTAAAAGAAATCTTCTTTTAAACCCGATTTAACCGGTTCTAACCTCAACCCGCATGTTTTACACTTTATATGCTGTTTTAACCGAATTACAAGAATTCTTCTTTTAAACCGGTTTTAACCGGTTCCAACCAATCAAACCGGTAATAACCTCAATTTGCATGTTTTACACTTTATATGCTGTTTTGACTTTATTACAAGAATTTTGTTTTAAACTGGTTTTAACCGGTTCCAACGGGAACAAACCGGTAATAACCTCAATTTGCATGTTTTTACACCTTATATGCTGTTTTCATTTTATTATAAGAATTCTTCTTTTAAACCAGTTTTAAACGGTCCCCAACGGATCAAACATGTTCTAACCTCAATTTGCATGTTTTACACTTTATTTGCTGTTTTGGCAGTATTACAAGAATTCTTCTTTAAACCGGTTTTCAACGGTTCCCACTGGATCAAACAGGTTCTAACCTCAATACGCATGTTTTTTACACTTTATTTGCTGTTTTGACCGTATTACAAGTATCTTCTTTTAAACCGGTTTTAATGGTTACAACCGGTCTAACCGATACTAACCTCAAATTGCAAGTTTTTACACTTTATATGCTGTTTTAACCGTATTACAAGAATTCTTCTTTTAAACCGGTTTTAATCGGTTTCCACCGGATCAAACAGGTTCTAACCTCAATTTGCATGTTTTTACACTTTATATGCTGTTTTGACCGTATTACAAGAATTCTTCTTCTAAAGCGGTTCAAACCGGATTAATCTGGTTCCAACCGGATCAAACCTCAATTTCCATGTTTTTACACTTTATATGCTGTTTTAACTGTATTACAAGAATCCTTCTTTTAAACCGGATCAAACACGTTCTAACCACAATTCGCATGTGTTTACTCTTTCTTTGCTGTTTTGACAGTATTACCAGAATTCTTCTTTTCAACCGGATTTTACACTTGATATGCTCTTTTGATTTTATTAAAAGAATTCTTCCTTGAAACCGGTTTTAAGCGGTTCCAACCGGATCAAACCGATTTTAACCTCAATTTGCATGTTTTTACACTTTATATGCTCTTTTGATTTTATTAAAAGAAATCTTCTTTTAAACCGGTTTTCAACGGTTCCCACTGGATCAAATAGGTTCTAACCTCAATACGCATGTTTTTACACTTTATTTGCTGTTTTGACCGTATTACAAGAATCCTTCTTTTAAACCGGTTTTAATCGGTTTCCAACGGATCAAACAGGTTCTAACCTCAATTCGCATATTTTTACACTTTATATGTTGTTTCAACGTATTAAAAGAATTCTTCTTTTAAACCGGATCAAACCTCAATTCGCATGTTTTTACACTTTATATGCTCTTTCGACTGCATTAAAAGAAATCTTCTTTTAAACCCGATTTAACCGGTTCTAACCTAAATTCGCATGTTTTTTACACTTTATATGCTGTTTTAACCGAATTACAAGAATTCTTCTTTTAAACCGGTTTTAACCGTTCCAACCAAATCAAACCGGTAATAACCTCAATTTCCATGTTTTTACACTTTATATGCTGGTTTGATTTTATTAAAAGAATTCTTCTTTTAAACCGGATTAAACTGGTTCCTACCTCAATTTGCATGTTTTTACACTTGATATGCTGTTTTGACTTTATTACAAGAATTCTTGTTTTAAACCGGTTTTAACCGGTTCAACCCGGATCAAACCGGTAATAACCTCAATTTGCATGTTTTACACTTTATATGCTGTTTTGACTTTATTACAAGAATTCTTGTTTTAAACCGGTTTTAACCGTTCCAACGGAACAAACCGGTAATAACCTCAATTTGCATGTTTTACACCTTTATATGCTGTTTTCATTTTATTATAAGAATTCTTCTTTAAACCAGTTTTAAACGGTCCCCAACGGATCAAACATGTTCTAACCTCAATTTGCATGTTTTGCACTTTATTTGCTGTTTTGACCGTATTACAAGAATTCTTCTTTTAAACCGGTTTTAACCGGTTCCAACCGGATTAAATCGATTTTAATATCAATTTGCATGTTTTTACACTTTATATCCTCTTTTGATTTTATTAAAAGAATTTTTCTTTTTAAACCGAATTAAACTGGTTCCTACCACAATTTGCATATTTATATTCTGTTTTGACCGTACTACAAGAAATCTTCTTTTAAACCGGTTTTAACCAGTTCCAACCTAATCAAACCGGTTCTAACCTCTATTCGCGTGTTTTACACTTTATATGCTGTTTTCACTTTATTACAAGAATTCTTTCTTTAAACCGGTTTTCAACGGTTCCCACTGGATCAAACAGGTTCTAACCTCAATACGCATGTTTTACACTTTATTTGCTGTTTTGACCGTATTACAAGAATCCTTCTTTTAAACCGGTTTTAATCGGTTCCAACGGATCAAACAGGTTCTAACCTCAATTTGCATGTTTTACACTTTATATGCTGTTTTAACCGTATTACAAGAATTCTTCTTTAAACCGGTTTTAATCGGTTTCCAACGGATCAAACAGGTTCTAACCTCAATTCGCATATTTTTACACTTTATATGTTGTTTCAACGTATTAAAAGAATTCTTCTTTTAAACCGGATCAAACCTCAATTCGCATGTTTTACACTTTATATGCTGTTTTGACTGTATTAAAAGAAATCTTCTTTAAACCCGATTTAACCGGTTCTAACCTCAATTCGCATGTTTTACACTTTATATGCTGTTTTAACCGAATTACAAGAATTCTTCTTTTAAACCGGTTTTAACCGGTTCCAACCAAATCAAACCGGTAATAACCTCAATTTCCATGTTTTTACACCTTATATGCTGTTTTCATTTTATTATAAGAATTCTTCTTTTAAACCAGTTTTAAACGGTCCCCAACGGATCAAACATGTTCTAACCTCAATTTGCATGTTTTACACTTTATTTGTTGTTTTGACCGTATTACAAGAATTCTTCTTTAAACCGGTTTTCAACGGTTCCCACTGGATCAAACAGGTTCTAACCTCAATACGCATGTTTTTACACTTTATTTGCTGTTTTGACCGTATTACAAGTATCCTTCTTTTAAACCGGTTTTAATGGTTACAACCGGATCTAACCGATACTAACCTCAAATTGCAAGTTTTTACACTTTATATGCTGTTTTAACCGTATTACAAGAATTCTTCTTTTAAACCGGTTTTAATTGGTTTCCACCGGATCAAACAGGTTCTAACCTCAATTTGCATGTTTTTACACTTTATATGCTGTTTTGACCGTATTACAAGAATTCTTCTTCTAAAGCGGTTCAAACCGGATTAATCTGGTTCCAACTGGATCAAACCTCAATTTCCATGTTTTTACACTTTATATGCTGTTTTAACTGTATTACAAGAATCCTTCTTTTAAACCGGATCAAACACGTTCTAACCTCAATTCGCATGTTTTTACTCTTTCTTTGCTGTTTTGACAGTATTACCAGAATTCTTCTTTTCAACCGGTTTTTACACTTCATATGCTCTTTTGATTTAATTAAAAGAATTCTTCCTTGAAACCGGTTTTAAGCGGTTCCAACCGGATCAAACCGATTTTAACCTCAATTTGCATGTTTTTACACTTTATATGCTCTTTTGATTTTATTAAAAGAAATCTTCTTTTAAACCGGTTTTCAACGGTTCCCACTGGATCAAATAGGTTCTAACCTCAATACGCATGTTTTTACACTTTATTTGCTGTTTTGACCGTATTACAAGAATCCTTCTTTTAAACCGGTTTTCAACGGTTCCCAATGGATCAAATAGGTTCTAACCTCAATACGCATGTTTTTACACTTTATTTGCTGTTTTGACCGTATTACAAGAATCCTTCTTTTAAACCGGTTTTAATCGGTTTCCAACGGATCAAACAGGTTCTAACCTCAATTTGCATGTTTTTACACTTTATATGCTGTTTTAACCGTATTACAAGAATTCTTCTTTTAAACCGGTTTTAATCGGTTTCCAACGGATCAAACAGGTTCTAACCTCAATTTGCATGTTTTTACACTTTATATGCTGTTTTGACCGTATTACAAGAATTCTTCTTCTAAAGCGGTTCAAACCGGATTAATCTGGTTCCAACCGGATCAAACCTCAATTTCCATGTTTTTACACTTTATATGCTGTTTTAACTGTATTACAAGAATCCTTCTTTTAAACCGGATCAAACAGGTTCTAACCTCAATTCGCATATTTTTACACTTTATATGTTGTTTCAACGTATTACAAGAATTCTTCTTTTAAACCGGATCAAACCTCAATTCGCATGTTTTTACACTTTATATGCTCTTTCGACTGCATTAAAAGAAATCTTCTTTTAAACCCGATTTAACCGGTTCTAACCTAAATTCGCATGTTTTTACACTTTATATGCTGTTTTAACCGAATTACAAGAATTCTTCTTTTAAACCGGTTTTAACCGGTTCCAACCAAATCAAACCGGTAATAACCTCAATTTCCATGTTTTTACACTTTATATGCTGGTTTGATTTTATTAAAAGAATTCTTCTTTTAAACCGGATTAAACTGGTTCCTACCTCAATTTGCAAGTTTTTACATTTTACATGCTGTTTTTACCGTATTACAAGAATCATCCTTTTAAACCGCATCAAACCGGTTCTAACCTCAATTCGCATGTTTTTACACTTTATATGCTGTTTTAACCGAATTACAAGAATTCTTCTTTTAAACCGGTTTTAACCGGTTCCAACCAAATCAAACCGGTAATAACCTCAATTTCCATGTTTTTACACTTTATATGCTGGTTTGATTTTATTAAAAGAATTCTTCTTTTAAACCGGATTAAACTGGTTCCTACCTCAATTTGCATGTTTTTACACTTGATATGCTGTTTTGACTTTATTACAAGAATTCTTCTTTTAAACCGGTTTTAACCGGTTCAACCCGGAACAAACCGGTAATAACCTCAATTTGCATGTTTTTACACTTTATATGCTGTTTTGACTTTATTACAAGAATTCTTGTTTTAAACCGGTTTTAACCGGTTCCAACGGGATCAAACCGATTCTAACCTCAATTTGCATGTTTTACACCTTATATGCTGTTTTCATTTTATTACAAGAATTCTTCTTTAAACCAGTTTTAAACGGTCCCCAACGGATCAAACATGTTCTAACCTCAATTTGCATGTTTTACACTTTATTTGCTGTTTTGACCGTATTACAAGAATTCTTCTTTTAAACCGGTTTTCAACGGTTCCCACTGGATCAAACAGGTTCTAACCTCAATACGCATGTTTTTACACTTTATTTGCTGTTTTGACCGTATTACAAGAATCCTTCTTTAAACCGGTTTTAATGGTTACAACCGGTCTAACCGATACTAACCTCAAATTGCAAGTTTTACACTTTATATGCTGTTTTAACCGTATTACAAGAATTCTTCTTTAAACCGGTTTTAATTGGTTTCCACCGGATCAAACAGGTTCTAACCTCAATTTGCATGTTTTACACTTTATATGCTGTTTTGACCGTATTACAAGAATTCTTCTTCTAAAGCGGTTCAAACCGGATTAATCTGGTTCCAAACGGATCAAACCTCAATTTCCATGTTTTACACTTTATATGCTGTTTTAACTGTATTACAAGAATCCTTCTTTAAACCAGATCAAACACGTTCTAACCTCAATTCGCATGTTTTACTCTTTATTTGCTGTTTTGACAGTATTACCAGAATTCTTCTTTTCAACTGGTTTTACACTTCATATGCTCTTTTGATTTTATTAAAAGAATTCTTCCTTGAAACCGGTTTTAAGCGGTTCCAACCGGATCAAACCGATTTTAACCTCAATTTGCATGTTTTTACACTTTATATGCTCTTTTGATTTTATTAAAAGAAATCTTCTTTTCAACCGGATTAAACTAATTCCGACCTCAATTTCAATATTTATATTCTGTTTTCACCATCAAGAAATTTCTTTTAAACCGGTTTTAACTGGTTCCAACCTGATCAAACCGGTAATAACCTCAATTTCCATGTTTTACACTTTATATGCTGTTTTAACCGTATTACAAGAATTCTTCTTTAAAGCGGTTCAAACGGATTAATCTGGTTCCAACCGGATCAAACCAGTTCTAACATCAATTTCCATGTTTTTACACTTTATTTGCTGTTTTGACCGTATTACAAGAATTCTTCTTTTAAACCGGTTTTAACCGGTTCCAACCGGATTAAATCGATTTTAATATCAATTTGCATGTTTTTACACTTTATATCCTCTTTTGATTTTATTAAAAAAATTTTCTTTTAAACCGAATTAAACTGGTTCCTACCACAATTTGCATATTTATATTCTGTTTTGACCGTACTACAAGAAATCTTCTTTTAAACCGGTTTAACCCAGTTCCGACCTAATCAAACCGGTTCTAACCTCTATTCGCGTGTTTTTACACTTTATATGCTGTTTTCACTTTATTACAAGAATTCTTCTTTTAAACCGGTTTTCAACGGTTCCCACTGGATCAAACAGGTTCTAACCTCAATACGCATGTTTTTACACTTTATTTGCTGTTTTGACCGTATTACAAGAATCCTTCTTTTAAACCGGTTTTAATCGGTTTCCAACGGATCAAACAGGTTCTAACCTCAATTTGCATGTTTTTACACTTTATATGCTGTTTTAACCGTATTACAAGAATTCTTCTTTTAAACCGGTTTTAATCGGTTTCCAACGGATCAAACAGGTTCTAACCTCAATTTGCATGTTTTTACACTTTATATGCTGTTTTGACCGTATTACAAGAATTCTTCTTCTAAAGCGGTTCAAACCGGATTAATCTGGTTCCAACCGGATCAAACCTCAATTTCCATGTTTTTACACTTTATATGCTGTTTTAACTGTATTACAAGAATCCTTCTTTTAAACCGGATCAAACAGGTTCTAACCTCAATTCGCATATTTTTACACTTTATATGTTGTTTCAACGTATTACAAGAATTCTTCTTTAAACCGGATCAAACCTCAATTCGCATGTTTTTACACTTTATATGCTCTTTCGACTGCATTAAAAGAAATCTTCTTTTAAACCCGATTTAACCGGTTCTAACCTAAATTCGCATGTTTTTACACTTTATATGCTGTTTTAACCGAATTACAAGAATTCTTCTTTAAACCGGTTTTAACCGATTTCAACCGATCAAACCAGTTCTATCCTCATTTTGCATGTTTTACAGTTTATATGCTGTTTTAACCGTATTACAAATATTCTTCTTTTAAACCGCTTTTAACTAGTTCGAACCGGATCAAACCGGTACTAACCTCAATTTGCAAGTTTTACATTTTACATGCTGTTTTACCGTATTACAAGAATCATCCTTTAAACCGCATCAAACCGGTTCTAACCTCAATTCGCATGTTTTACACTTTATATGCTGTTTTAACCGAATTACAAGAATTCTTCTTTAAACCGGTTTTAACCGGTTCCAACCAAATCAAACCGGTAATAACCTCAATTTCCATGTTTTACACTTTATATGCTGGTTTGATTTTATTAAAAGAATTCTTCTTTTAAACCAGATTAAACTGGTTCCTACCTCAATTTGCATGTTTTTACACTTGATATGCTGTTTTGACTTTGTTAAAAGAATTCTTGTTTTAAACCGGTTTTAATCGGTTCAACCCGGATCAAACCGGTAATAACCTCAATTTGCATGTTTTTACACTTGATATGCTGTTTTGACTTTATTACAAGAATTCTTGTTTTAAACCGGTTTTAACGGTTCCAACTGGAACAAACCGGTAATAACCTCAATTTGCATGTTTTACACTTTATATGCTGTTTTCATTTTATTACAAGAATTCTTCTTTTAAACCAGTTTTAAACGGTCCCCAACGGATCAAACATGTTCTAACCTCAATTTGCATGTTTTTGCACTTTATTTGCTGTTTTGGCCGTATTACAATAATTCTTCTTTTAAACCGGTTTTAACCAGTTCCGACCTAATCAAACCGGTTCTAACCTCTATTCGCGTGTTTTTACACTTTATATGCTGTTTTCACTTTATTACAAGAATTCTTCTTTTAAACCGGTTTTCAACGGTTCCCACTGGATCAAATAGGTTCTAACCTCAATACGCATGTTTTTACACTTTATTTGCTGTTTTGACCGTATTACAAGAATCCTTCTTTTAAACCGGTTTTAATCGGTTTCCAACGGATCAAACAGGTTCTAACCTCAATTTGCATGTTTTTACACTTTATATGCTGTTTTAACCGTATTACAAGAATTCTTCTTTTAAACCGGTTTTAATCGGTTTCCAACGGATCAAACAGGTTCTAACCTCAATTTGCATGTTTTTACACTTTATATGCTGTTTTGACCGTATTACAAGAATCCTTCTTTTAAACCAGATCAAACAGGTTCTAACCTCAATTCGCATGTTTTTACACTTTATATGTTCTTTTGACTTTATTACAAGAATTCTTCTTCTAAAGCGGTTCAAACCGGATTAATCTGGTTCCAACCAGATCAAACCTCAATTTTTATGTTTTTACACTTTATATGCTGTTTTAACTGTATTACAAGAATCCTTCTTTTAAACCGGATCAAACAGGTTCTAACCTCAATTCGCATGTTTTTACACCTTATATGCTGTTTTCATTTTATTATAAGAATTCTTCTTTTAAACCAGTTTTAAACGGTCCCCAACGGATCAAACATGTTCTAACCTCAATTTGCATGTTTTTGCACTTTATTTGCTGTTTTGGCCGTATTACAAGAATTCTTCTTTTAAACCGGTTTTCAACGGTTCCCACTGGATCAAACAGGTTCTAACCTCAATACGCATGTTTTTACACTTTATTTGCTGTTTTGACCGTATTACAAGTATCCTTCTTTTAAACCGGTTTTAATGGTTACAACCGGATCTAACCGATACTAACCTCAAATTGCAAGTTTTTACACTTTATATGCTGTTTTAACCGTATTACAAGAATTCTTCTTTTAAACCGGTTTTAATTGGTTTCCACCGGATCAAACAGGTTCTAACCTCAATTTGCATGTTTTTACACTTTATATGCTGTTTTGACCGTATTACAAGAATTCTTCTTCTAAAGCGGTTCAAACCGGATTAATCTGGTTCCAACCGGATCAAACCTCAATTTCCATGTTTTTACACTTTATATGCTGTTTTAACTGTATTACAAGAATCCTTCTTTTAAACCAGATCAAACACGTTCTAACCTCAATTCGCATGTTTTTACTCTTTCTTTGCTGTTTTGACAGTATTACCAGAATTCTTCTTTTCAACTGGTTTTTACACTTCATATGCTCTTTTGATTTTATTAAAAGAATTCTTCCTTGAAACCGGTTTTAAGCGGTTCCAACCGGATCAAACCGATTTTAACCTCAATTTGCATGTTTTTACACTTTATATGCTCTTTTGATTTTATTAAAAGAAATCTTCTTTTCAACCGGATTAAACTGGTTCCGACCTCAATTTCCATATTTATATTCTGTTTTCACCATACTCCAGAAATCTTCTTTTAAACCGGTTTTAACTGGTTCCAACCTGATCAAACCGGTAATAACCTCAATTTCCAAGTTTTTACACTTTATATGCTGTTTTAACCGTATTACAAGAATTCTTCTTCTAAAGCGGTTCAAACCGGATTAATCTGGTTCCAACCGGATCAAACCAGTTCTAACATCAATTTCCATGTTTTTACACTTTATTTGCTGTTTTGACCGTATTACAAGAATTCTTCTTTTAAACCGGTTTTAATCGGTTTCCAACGGATCAAACAGGTTCTAACCTCAATTTGCATGTTTTTACACTTTATATGCTGTTTTGACCGTATTACAAGAATTCTTCTTTTAAACCGGTTTTAATCGGTTTCCAACGGATCAAACAGGTTCTAACCTCAATTTGCATGTTTTTACACTTTATATGCTGTTTTAACCGTATTACAAGAATTCTTCTTTTAAACCGGTTTTAATCGGTTTCCAACGGATCAAACAGGTTCTAACCTCAATTTGCATGTTTTTACACTTTATATGCTGTTTTGACCGTATTACAAGAATCCTTCTTTTAAACCAGATCAAACAGGTTCTAACCTCAATTCGCATGTTTTTACACTTTATATGTTCTTTTGACTTTATTACAAGAATTCTTCTTCTAAAGCGGTTCAAACCGGATTAATCTGGTTCCAACCAGATCAAACCTCAATTTTTATGTTTTTACACTTTATATGCTGTTTTAACTGTATTACAAGAATCCTTCTTTTAAACCGGATCAAACAGGTTCTAACCTCAACCTGCATGTTTTACACCTTATATGCTGTTTTCATTTTATTATAAGAATTCTTCTTTTAAACCAGTTTTAAACGGTCCCCAACGGATCAAACATGTTCTAACCTCAATTTGCATGTTTTTGCACTTTATTTGCTGTTTTGACCGTATTACAAGAATCCTTCTTTTAAACCGGTTTTAATCGGTTTCCAACGGATCAAACAGGTTCTAACCTCAATTTGCATGTTTTACACTTTATATGCTGTTTTAACCGTATTACAAGAATTCTTCTTTAAACCGGTTTTAATCGGTTTCCAACGGATCAAACAGGTTCTAACCTCAATTTGCATGTTTTTACACTTTATATGCTGTTTTGACCGTATTACAAGAATCCTTCTTTTAAACCAGATCAAACAGGTTCTAACCTCAATTCGCATGTTTTTACACTTTATATGTTCTTTTGACTTTATTACAAGAATTCTTCTTCTAAAGCGGTTCAAACCGGATTAATCTGGTTCCAACCAGATCAAACCTCAATTTTTATGTTTTTACACTTTATATGCTGTTTTAACTGTATTACAAGAATCCTTCTTTAAACCGGATCAAACAGGTTCTAACCTCAATTCGCATGTTTTACTCTTTATTTGCTGTTTTGACAGTATTACAAGAATTCTTCTTTTCAACCGGTTTTAACCGGTTACAACCGGATCTAACCGGTACTAACCTCAATTTGCAAATTTTAACATTTCATATGCTGTTTTAACTGTATTACAAGAATCCTCCTTTTAAACTCCATCAAACCGGTTCTAACTTCAATTTGCATGTTTTTACACTTGATATGCTGTTTTGACTTTATTACAAGAATTCTTCTTTCAAACGGTTTTAACGGTTCCAACCAGAACAAACCGGTAATAACCTCAATTTGCATGTTTTACACTTTATATGCTGTTTTCACTTTATTATAAATTTTTCTTTTAAACCAGTTTTAAACGGTCCCCACCGGATCAAACATGTTCTAACCTCAATTTGCATGTTTTTGCACTTTATTTGCTGTTTTGACCGTATTACAAGAATTCTTCTTTTAAACCGGTTTTAACCGGTTCCAACTGAATCAAACCGGTACTAACCTCAATTCACACATGTTTTGCACTTTATTTGCTGTTTTAACCGTATTACAAGAATCCTCCTTTTAAACCGCATTAAACCGGTTCTAACCTCAATTTGCATGTTTTACACTTGATATGCTGTTTTAACCGTATTACAAGAATCCTTTTTAATGAGGATCAAACCGGTTCTAACCTCAATTGCATGTTTTACATTTTATATGCTGTTTTAACCGTATTAAAGAATCCTCCTTTCAAACCGCATCAAACCGGTTCTAATCTCAAATCGCATGTTTTACACTTTATATGCTGTTTTAACCGAATTACAAAATTCTTCTTTTAAACCGGTTTTAACCGGTTCCAACCGGATTAAATCGATTTTAATATCAATTTGCATGTTTTACACTTTATATGCTCTTTTGATTTTATTAAAGAATTTTTCTTTTAAACCGAATTAAACTGGTTCCTACCACAATTTGCATATTTATATTCTGTTTTGACCGTATTACAAGAAATCTTCTTTTAAACTGGTTTTAACCAGTTCCGACCTAATCAAACCGGTTCTAACCTCAATTGCATGTTTTACATTTTATATGCTGTTTTAACCGTATTAAAAGAATCCTCCTTTCAAACCGCATCAAACCGGTTCTAATCTCAAATCGCATGTTTTACACTTTATATGCTGTTTTAACCGAATTACAAAAATTATTCTTTTAAACCGGTTTTAACCGGTTCCAACCGGATTAAATCGATTTTAATATCAATTTGCATGTTTTTACACTTTATATACTCTTTTGATTTTATTAAAGAATTTTTCTTTTTAAACCGAATTAAACTGGTTCCTACCACAATTTGCATATTTATATTCTGTTTTGACCGTATTACAAGAAATCTTCTTTTAAACTGGTTTTAACCAGTTCCGACCTAATCAAACCGGTTCTAACCTCTATTCGCGTGTTTTTTACACTTTATATGCTGTTTTCACTTTATTACAAGAATTCTTCTTTAAACCGGTTTTCAACGGTTCCCACTGGATCAAACAGGTTCTAACCTCAATACGCATGTTTTTACACTTTATTTGCTGTTTTGACCGTATTACAAGAATCCTTCTTTTAAACCGGTTTTAATGGTTACAACCGAATATAACCGATACTAACCTCAATTTACAAGTTTTTACACTTTATATGCTGTTTTGACCGTATTACAAGAATTCTTCTTCTAAAGCGGTTCAAACCGGATTAATCTGGTTCCAACCGGATCAAACCTCAATTTCCATGTATTTACACTTTATATGCTGTTTTAACTTTATTACAAGAATCCTTCTTTTAAACCGGATCAAACCTCAATTCGCATGTTTTTACACTTTATATGCTCTTTCGACTGCATTAAAAGAAATCTTCTTAAACTGGTTTTAACCGGTTCTAACCTCAATTCGCATGTTTTTACACTTTATATGCTGTTTTAACCGAATTACAAGAATTCTTCTTTTAAACCGTTTTAACCGATTTCAACCGGATCAAACCAGTTTTATCCTCATTTCGCATGTTTTTACAGTTTATATGCTGTTTTAACCGTATTACAAATATTCTTCTTTTAAACCGCTTTTAACCAGTTCGAACCGGATCAAACCGGTAGTAGCCTCAATTTGCAAGTTTTTGCATTTTACATGCTGTTTTTACCGTATTACAAGAATTCTTCTTTTAAACCGGTTTTAACCGGTTCCAATCAAATCAAATAACCTCAATTTCCATGTTTTTACACTTTATATGCTGGTTTGATTTTATTAAAAGAATTCTTCTTTTAAACCGCATTAAACTGGTTCCTACCTCAATTTGCATGTTTTTACACTTGATATGCTGTTTTATTTTATTACAAGAATTCTTCTTTTAAACCAGTTTTAAACGGTCCCCAACGGATCAAACATGTTCTAACCTCAATTTGCATGTTTTTGCACTTTATTTGCTGTTTTGACCGTATTACAAGAATTTTTCTTTTAAACCGGTTTTAACCGGTTCCAACCGGATTAAATCGATTTTAATATCAATTTGCATGTTTTTACACTTTATATCCTCTTTTGATTTTATTTAAAAAATTTTCTTTTTAAACCGAATTAAACTGGTTCCTACCACAATTTGCATATTTATATTCTGTTTTGACCGTACTACAAGAAATCTTCTTTTAAACCGGTTTTAACCAGTTCCGACCTAATCAAATAACCTCAATTTCCATGTTTTTACACTTTATATGCTGGTTTGATTTTATTAAAAGAATTCTTCTTTTAAACCGGATTAAACTGGTTCCTACCTCAATTTGCATGTTTTTACACTTGATATGCTGTTTCATTTTATTACAAAAATTCTTCTTTTAAACCAGTTTTAAACGGTCCCCAACGGATCAAACATGTTCTAACCTCAATTTGCATGTTTTTGCACTTTATTTGCTGTTTTGACCGTATTACAAGAATTCTTCTTTTAAACCGGTTTTAACTGGTTCCAACCGGATTAACTCGATTTTAATATCAATTTGCATGTTTTTACACTTTATATCCTCTTTTGATTTTATTAAAAAAATTTTCTTTTTAAACCGAATTAAACTGGTTCCTACCACAATTTGCATATTTATATTTTGTTTTGACCGTACTACAAGAAATCTTCTTTTAAACCAGTTTTAACCAGTTCCGACCTAATCAAATAACCTCAATTTCATTGTTTTTACACTTTATATGCTGGTTTGATTTTATTAAAAAATTCTTCTTTTAAACCGGATTAAACTGGTTCCTACCTCAATTTGCATGTTTTTACACTTGATATGCTGTTTCATTTTATTACAAGAATTCTTCTTTTAAACCGGTTTTCAAATGTTCCCACTGGATCAAACAGGTTCTAACCTCAATACGCATGTTTTTACACTTTATTTGCTGTTTTGACGGTATTACAAGAATCCTTCTGTTAAACCGGTTTTAATGGTTACAACCGGATCTAACCGGTACTAACCTCAATTTGTAAATGTTTTACACTTTATATGCTGTTTTAACCGTATTACAAAAATTCTTCTTTAAACCGGTTTTAATCGGTTTCCACCGGATCAAACAGGTTCTAACCTCAATTTGCATGTTTTACACTTTATATGCTGTTTTGACCGTATTACAAGAATTCTTCTTCTAAAGCGGTTCAAACCGGATTAATCTGGTTCCAAACCGGATCAAACCTCAATTTCCATGTTTTACACTTTATATGCTGTTTTAACTGTATTACAAGAATCCTTCTTTTAAACCGGATCAAACCTCAATTTGCATGTTTTTACACTTTATATGCTCTTTCGACTGCATTAAAAGAAATCTTCTTAAACCGGTTTTAACCGGTTCTAACCTCAATTCGCATGTTTTTACACTTTATATGCTGTTTTAACCGAATTACAAGAATTCTTCTTTTAAACCGGTTTTAACCGATTTCAACCGGATCAAACCAGTTCTATCCTCATTTCGCATGTTCTTACAGTTTATGTGCTGTTTTAACCGTATTACAAATATTCTTCTTTTAAACTGCTTTTAACCAGTTCGAACCGGATCAAAACGGTAGTAGCCTCAATTTGCAAGTTTTTGCATTTTACATGCTGTTTTTACCGTATTACAAGAATTCTTCTTTTAAACCGGTTTTAACCGGTTCCAATCAAATCAAATAACCTCAATTTCCATGTTTTTACACTTTATATGCTGGTTTGATTTTATTAAAAGAATTCTTCTTTTAAACCGGATTAAACTGGTTCCTACCTCAATTTGCATGTTTTTACACTTGATATGCTGTTTTATTTTATTACAAGAATTCTTCTTTTAAACCAGTTTTAAACGGTCCCCAACGGATCAAACATGTTCTAACCTCAATTTGCATGTTTTTGCACTTTATTTGCTGTTTTGACCGTATTACAAGAATTTTTCTTTTAAACCGGTTTTAACCGGTTCCAACCGGATTAAATCGATTTTAATATCAATTTGCATGTTTTAACACTTTATATCCTCTTTTGATTTTATTTAAAAAAATTTTCTTTTTAAACCGAATTAAACTGGTTCCTACCACAATTTGCATATTTATATTTTGTTTTGACCGTACTACAAGAAATCTTCTTTTAAACCAGTTTAACCAATTCAGACCTAATCAAATAACCTCAATTTCCATGTTTTTACACTTTATATGCTGGTTTGATTTTATTAAAAGAATTCTTCTTTTAAACCGGATTAAACTGGTTCCTACCTCAATTTGCATGTTTTTACACTTGATATGCTGTTTCATTTTATTACAAGAATTCTTCTTTTAAACTGCTTTTCAACGGTTCCCACTGGATCAAACAGGTTCTAACCTCAATACGCATGTTTTTACACTTTATTTGCTGTTTTGACGGTATTACAAGAATCCTTCTGTTAAACCGGTTTTAATGGTTACAACCGGATCTAACCGGTACTAACCTCAATTTGCAAGTTTTTACACTTTATATGCTGTTTTAACCGTATTACAAGAATTCTTCTTTTAAACCGGTTTTAATCGGTTTCCACCGGATCAAACAGGTTCTAACCTCAATTTGCATGTTTTTACACTTTATATGCTGTTTTGACCGTATTACAAGAATTCTTCTTCTAAAGCGGTTCAAACCGGATTAATCTGGTTCCAACCGGATCAAACCTCAATTTCCATGTTTTACACTTTATATGCTGTTTTAACTGTATTACAAGAATCCTTCTTTTAAACCGGATCAAACCTCAATTCGCATGTTTTTATACTTTATATGCTCTTTCGACTGCATTAAAAGAAATCTTCTTTTAAACCGGTTTTAACCGGTTCTAACCTCAATTCGCATGTTTTTACACTTTATATGCTGTTTTAACCGAATTACAAGAATTCTTCTTTAAACCGGTTTTAACCGATTTCAACGGATCAAACCAGTTCTATCCTCATTTCGCATGTTTTTACAGTTTATATGCTGTTTTAACCGTATTACAAATATTCTTCTTTTAAACCGCTTTTAACCAGTTCGAACCGGATCAAACCGGTAGTAGCCTCAATTTGCAAGTTTTTACATTTTACATGCTGTTTTTACCGTATTACAAGAATCATCCTTTTAAACCGCATCAAACCGGTTCTAACCTCAATTCGCATGATTTTACACTTTATATGCTGTTTTAACCGAATTACAAGAATTCTTCTTTTAAACCGAATTGAACTGGTTCCTACCTCAATTTGCATATTTATATTCTGTTTTGACCGTACTAGAATAATCTTTCTTTTAAACCAGTTTTAACCGGTTCCAATGGGATCAAACCGGTTCTAACATCAATTTGCATGTTTTTACACTAAAAATGCTGTTTTGACCGAATTCTTCTTTTAAACCGGTTTTAACCGGTTCCAACCGGATCAAATCGATTTTAATATCAATTTGCATGTTTTACACTTTATATACTCTTTTGATTTTATTAAAGAATTTTTCTTTTGAACCGGATTAAACTGGTTCCTACCACAATTTGCATATTTATATTCTGTTTTGACCTTACTACAAGAAATCTTCTTTTAAACCAGTTTTAACTGGTTCCAACCTAATCAAACCGGTTCTAACCTCAATTCGCATGTTTTTACACTTTATATGCTGTTTTCACTTTATTACAAGAATTCTTCTTTTAAACCGGTTTTAACCGGTTCCAACCGGTTCATACAGGTTCTCACCTCAATTCACATGTTTTTACTCTTTATTTGCTGTTTTGACAATATTACAAGAATTCTTCTTTTAAACCGGTTTTAACCAGTTCTAACCGGATCAAACCGGTACTATCCTCAATTTGCAAGTTTTTACATTTTATATGCTGTTATAACCATATTTCAAGAATCCTCCTTTTAAACTGCATCAAACCGGTTCTAACCTCAATTCCCATGTTTTTACAATTTATATGCTGTTTTAACCGAATTACAATAATTCTTCTTTTAAACCGGTTTTAACCGGTTCCATCCGAATCAAACCGGTACTAACCTCAATTTGTATGTTTTTACACTTTATATGTTGTTTTGACCGTATTACAAGAATTCTTCTTTTAAACTGCATCAAACCGGTTCTAACCTCAATTCCCATGTTTTTACAATTTATATGCTGTTTTAACCGAATTACAATAATTCTTCTTTTAAACCGGTTTTAACCGGTTCCATCCGAATCAGACCGGTACTAACCTCAATTTGTATGTTTTTACACTTGATATGTTGTTTTGACCGTATTACAAGAATTCTTCTTTTAAACTGCATCAAACCGGTTCTAACCTCAATTCCCATGTTTTTACAATTTATATGCTGTTTTAACCGAATTACAATAATTCTTCTTTTAAACCGGTTTTAACCGGTTCCATCCGAATCAAACCGGTACTAACCTCAATTTGTATGTTTTTACACTGTATATGCTGTTTTAACCGTATTACAAGAATTCTTCTTCTAAAGCGGTTCAAACCGGATTAATCTGGTTCCAACCGGATCAAACCTCAATTTCCATGTTTTTACACTTTATATGCTGTTTTAACTGTATTACAAGAATCCTTCTTTTAAACCCTATCAAACCGATTTCATACGGATCAAACCGGTTCTAACCTCAATTCGCATATTTTTACACTTTATATGTTGTTTCACTAAGAAACATATTGACGTAAACACTGTATGTATACCAAATCCAGGTATTTACTAAGAAACACATTGACCTCTATATTATAATCATACCATATCCAGCTATTCTCTAAGAAACACATCGACATCAAGACTATAATCATACCAAATCCATCCACATATTTACTATAATAGTACCATATCCAGGTATTCACTGAAAAACACATCGACATAAATACTATAATCATACCAAATCCAGGTATTCACTGAGAAACACATCAACATAAATACTGTAATCATACCAAACACAACGATACATATACTATAATCATACCAAATCCAGGTATTCACTAAGAAACACATCGACATAAATACTATAATCATACCAACACATCGACATATATACTATAATCATACCAAATCCAGGTATTTACTTAGAAAAATATCGACATAAATAGTATAATCGTATTATATCCAGGTATTCACTGAGAAACACATCAACATAAATACTATAATCATACCAAACACATCGACACATATACTATAATCATACCAAATCCAGGTATTCACTAAGAAACACATCGACATAAATACCATAATCATACCAAATCCAGGTATTCACTAAGAAACACATCGACATAAATACAATAATCATACCAAACACACCGACATTTATACTATAGTCATACCAAATCCAGGTATTCACTAAGAAACACATCGACATAAATACTATAATCATACCAAACACATCGACATATATACTATAATCATACCAAACACATCGACATATATACCATAATCATACCAAATCCATCCACATATTTATTATAATCATACCAAATCCATCCACATATTTATTATAATCATACCATATCCAGATATTAACTGAGAAACACATCGACATATATACTATAATCATTCCAAATCCATCCACATATTTCCTATAATCATACCATATCCAGGTATTCACTGAGAAACACATTGACATATATATACTATAATCCTACCAAATCCAGGTATTCACTAAGAAACACATCGACATAAATACTATAATCATACCAAATCCATCCACATATTTACTATAATCATACCATATCCAGGTATTAACTGAGAAACACATCGACATATATACTATAATCATACCAAATCCAGGTATTCACAAAGAAACACATCGACATATATACTATAATCATTCCAAATCCATCCACATATTTACTATAATCATACCATATCCAGGTATTAACTGAGAAACACATCGACATATATACTATAATCATACCAAATCCAGGTATTCACAAAGAAACACATCGACATATATACTATAATCGTACCAAATCCATCCACATATTTACTATAATCATACCATATCCAGGTATTCACTAAGAAATACATCGACATAAATACTATAATCATAGCAAATCCATCGACATATTAACTATAATCATACCATATCCAGGTATTCACTGAGAAACACATCGACATAAATACTATAATCATACCAAATCCAGGCATTCACTAAGAAACACATCGACATAATTATACCAAATCCAGGTATTCACTAAGAAACACATCGACATATATACTATAATTATACAAAATCCAAGTATTCAAATCAATATTTGTTTTTGTTTCGCTTGAGGCTATTTGAGGGCTATCTGCGCTTGTCGTCCCTAATTTAGTAATGTAAGAGTAGGTGGAAGACAGCTGATCATCAGAACCTACCGCTAATTTCTTGCGTTACTCTTTTAACAACGAATAGTGGGATTGACCGTTACGTTAAAACGCACCCACTTCTAAAAGAGCGAGCATGTTTGGTGCGACGAGGATTTTAACCCGCGACCCTTGGATTACAAGTCGAGTGCTTGAACCACATGGCCATGCCGGGCGAAAGTAATGAGAAGTACTTGTAGTTACTAAGGGTAATCTGAAACAAGTAACGTTGAGATGCTTGTTTCATATGGAGGATTATCACACAAAAATATATTATTCCTGGTAGGATTTTTCTTTACTAATTAAAATACTTTTTATTGGTGTTTTAAATAGAAAGTTCTACCGTTCATGATTTTTGGCTTAAAAAGATTACACGTTCGCCAGTGGCGTAGCTAGGGAAGGGGGGGGGGTCAAGGGTGTACATCTGTCCCCGGGCGCAGCGTCGGGGGTGGGGGCGCCAAATTGATGTTACATAATTAGGAATGAATTTCAGAATGAAATGTTTTCCCCTCTTATCCAAGTAATGTCCAGTGTCCCATATATGAGAGTTGCAACGTCATGTGTTGCCACAATTTGGTTGTGATTTGGTCACGTTATACCATAACGCTGTTATGAAATCGTCAAAATGCAGTCACTTCATAGCGAATAATCAACGTTGTCATGTAACATTGTGTGAACGTTGTGAAATGAACATTATATGCTGTAAATCAGTAATCAGAACGCACATTACACTAGTACTTCACCGAACAAAGTCGGTAAATTGTCTATTACTTGATCCAGTTTTGCAATGCTACCATGACCTCAGCGCCTTGTCCTTAGGTAGTAATCGAACGGCTATAACAGATAATTGACCCCCGCAAGTCTGACCAATGTTCCATGACCAATGCTGTCAGTGAACAAAGGTCATGGAGTGACATTATTCACTGGACTAAGAATGTAAGTTGAAATTCTTGATATGAGTATGCTCTCTTTGTACACACTCCCATTAAATGATCAAGAAAAAAGATGTTTAACATTACATATATTAGTTTTGAGGTAAAGAGGACTGGAAGGTTAAACACGAACCATCTTGTAGAAAGGAACATTGTATTGTTTGAAATGGTAAGTGAGTTGTACCAGTGATGAATATTAGTAGTCTGTTCTCTTTATTATACTTTTAAAATTAAACAATAAGTTATTCTCTTGTAAACACTCTTAAACTCCTATATTTTGTTTGTTTTAATTGATTTTTTTTACCTAGTGTTTTCCTAGCATCATTACAATATGTACCTGATTTGCATGTTTGTTTGTTTTTTCTCTTTATCATTTAATACTGAAACTTATGTTAGTGAACTTTCTATTTGTCTTTCCTACAAGAAAACATCTCTTAAACAGCAACTTCTATAATTTTTTAAGAAATAAAAATTCATTCATTATTTTTAAGTTAAAATAAAATATCTACTATTTCTAAACTACTTAGTTCAGAGACGTCTCAAGAAATGTTTCCAGGAACAGAGGGTTAAAGTTAAGAGCAATGAATCTGCCATTACAGACAAGTGCTTACAATCAGACTTGATCATTATGATTTGTAAGACTCATTTAAGTCATACTGTAGATTTGCAGCTATATATACTCTATAATAGTAAATGTTGGTTTGTTCTTTTCGGTTCTTAACCCTGCAGGAGAATTTCGTCCCACATAAAACAGCTGCTTATATAGGAACAGTAATCTGAAATTACATAAAGCACATTATTTCAATGGCATTTACTGTATATGTATGGTAAGAACAAAATATATCTGTGGTAACCTGCTGCTGATATTACCAGCAAGCAGCAACAAGTTAATCCCAATCACATTATGTCAGGGTTTACAGAATGTCATCAAGACTGCATAGATTTCTTTGAAAACCTGACTGATAATTTCCATATTTTATATCCAAGAAGCTGCTGTAGTAGTGACATTTTCCAATATTAAGCTACAAGGTAGGTATCTAAAGGTTTTAAGTAAAGCTGTTGATAAACCTGGCAATTTTTATTAGAACTCATAATCAAGTATTCTTTATAAACATAATAAAGGAGAATCAGGATTAATTTAATGCATCACTTCTTAGCTTGCAGCCTGAGCTATTATAAAATTATTGTCAGAAAACAACAAAATTATAAACCCTGTCATTTTGAAACTCCTTCAAAGGTAATGAGCACATTGTTTTTTGTAACTTACAAGAGGGTAACAAATTGTAAATAATGGAAAAGTAATTAAAAGTTTTAATGACATTACAAAACCTAAAAAATGATCAAATGTTTATACACTAATATTTTAGTATTATTAAAAAGGATAAACAAGTTCTTGCTTTTCTGACCCTGATGTTATGCACAAGAAACACTTTTATAGGGGTATAAAAACTGTTAATGCTGAGTTCCTTTAAATTTTTTCACGAGTAAAAATTACTGAAGACAACGATTGTATGAAAAGTT
This sequence comes from Tachypleus tridentatus, assembly GCF_004210375.1. Classification (NCBI taxonomy): domain Eukaryota; kingdom Metazoa; phylum Arthropoda; class Merostomata; order Xiphosura; family Limulidae; genus Tachypleus; species Tachypleus tridentatus. The sequence goes on from NW_027467866.1 coordinate 24,807, forward strand.
AACAAATGTTTGAAAATATCTAGATATTATTACTTTTGACTAGAATTTTCATGATACCAAAACACTGGATTAACATCTCAACAGGACAAAAATCAAATACTATGATTACATAATGCACTAAACTCATACCTCACTAAAAAACAAAATATACAACATGATCACTTCTGTTATGTTTTACCAGATAGGGATGATAATTAACACCTAAAGGCTATAATTACCTAATAAAGCAATGTAGTTAAACCCCACTATTTAATAAAGCATGTATCACAACCACTCAAAAAACATAGCTGATTATGACCAGAAAAAAAAATACATACCAGTAGTGTTAAAATGTGATAAAACATTGTACTGTAGCCAGCTGTGTTTTAATGTACAGAAAACCCACACAATGGCTCTCTATGGAGAGCATACGTCAGCTTCCACTTGATAAATCCACTACCACTGCTACATAGCCCATGAACACATAAGCAAATTTTTTATACGTACAGAATTTTTTCATCGTCTTGTGACTCTAAAATAACCCTCAAAGTTGATGATGAAAACATAATGATATGAGCTGTCTCAGATATATATTTTTTCAGCTTTACGAGATTCTAGATTGACCAAATGTTATTATTTTACATGAATAATAAATGTAAAAAGGTTCAGTCATAAAGGAGAGATATTCTAATAAAATATAATAACTTTTAAATAGTTGTGTGAAAAAAATAAAGAAAAATTACAAATAAACTTTAAGAATATAATATAACAAGTTAGAAACTTAAAATCTCCCTCTGAATGCATTAATTAATTTAAAAACTACATGTACTTTGGACTTCAAAGGTTTATTACATGCATTAATGATCTAATGATTTCATTCATATATAATTTCAGTCAGACAATACGGTGAGTGGATGGTAGATAATATTCTAGACATATCAGACAGAATGTGTTTGTTTTGTTATAGCAAAGCAACAACGGGCTATCTGCTGTGTCTACCAAGGGAATCAAAACCCTGACTTTAACATTATAAATTCAAACACTAACCTCTGTCCTACTAGGGAACAGACAATGAACACTTGTATAACAGTTGTTATGGAGTGAATACCTTTTCTAAGTTAGCATTCACAAACTTCATATCATAAAAACTGTTGTTATAACAAACTACTTACATCAATTGTATTCCAACCACTACTGTAGTTGTTGTATGCCAGTGAGCCTTATAAGCTATTAAATGCAATGGTAGCCCACATCAAAATCTTATATCAAGGTTAAAATAGCCTTCTTGTTTTCAAATTATAAATTTCTCTAAAAACACGATTCCTAATTCTTTTAGCTTTTTTCACCTCAATCAAATACATTAAACTACTGAAGGTTTTTCAATGTGTGTAAATAATCATACTTAAATAATTTTAAACCTTTACACCACTATTATTTTCTAATGGGATTCAAAACATATAGTCTTCAAAAAAAGAAACGCAAAAGGCAGAATATAAGACATATTGTTAACAAGTTTATTCCGGGTAGTTCTGTGTGACATGTGTGAAACTTTGCACAGTCACTGCTGAACATCCAAAGTCTGCAAAGGCGAAGTCCGTAAGATTCCCTCGAATGTGCAAAAGGACTGTTGAAGCAGTAGACGTCGCAGTGGTGGTCCTATCCCAAAGGTGACGTAACGGATGTAGTGATCCTGTGCGGGCGTGGTCACACGAGGTCTGCCAGATCGTGGGACGGTCACGAGTTGATCCATGTTGTTGGTGACGATTCCATAGCCTTGTGATGGTGCTATATTAATATAATAAAATAAATAAATTATATATTCAAACATCTAATACCGCCCTCTACATTCCGACACTCAGGTAGCTTTCGGTCAGTTACCTCTTTCTTTGTGAACCTGACGATGACCGAAGAAGGTCGAAACGTTGTTCGCTCTTCTATGTAAAATATTTTCTCAACCCAAACGAGCCGTTTTTGCAGATCTCTCAAACAAATTTATTGGATACGCATGCGTTTTGGCGAAAATCCGATGTTTTCCTCCGTTTTCAAAGTGCACAACTTTTATTGTCATTTTGGTCTGACAATCAGTGCCTTAACACGTGTAACATCACATACTCTGAGCTTGTAACGTTATTACATATATTTCTCTTTAAAATAACAAAAATATCCCTTTTGCCTTTCTTTTTTTAAAGAGTATATTTATATATGGTGCCTTTGTTGTCAATATTTGCAATAATTTTATTAAGATACAAATAATAGTTGATACTATGGAATAAGAACCAGAATTTTATTTGATTAAGTAAGTGGTTCAAAAGTTGTATGAAGTTTAAAGTTAGGCAATTGAAAACAGATGTTTCATTTCAAAGAGAATAACTGATATTTACCAGTAAGACAGGAGCATTATGCAGTGAAAACAATATTTTATTGTTAAAAAGGCTCCATTACCTACAAAGATTCATCAGAAATCCATCATCAAATCATATTATTTACAATAGGAAAATAATTAAATGTTCAAAAAAATACCTTTCAAAATTATGTAAGAGTGTAGATGTTATCTTGTGTAATCATAGATAACTCAAATGATAAAAATATTACACTTAAAATATTTTTAAAAATTATTTTATAAACTGCTATAGTTTATGACTGTATATATACATATATGAAGTATAGTCAGTATATACGTATTTTTTATCAAATTAGCACTAAAATGGTGAAAATGTTTTTATATTACATTTCTATAAAATGTGCAAATATTTGAAATTTACGTAATAACATTTTATTGTGAAAATTATTTGTATTTTATCCAAAAAATCACAAGCATAAGCAAAATAAGTAACTGAACAATTTAAAAATGTTTTCATCTTCAGTAATATTAGACCCTTTGGCTCCCTGTTAATGGCCAGTGATCCCACAAGAATATATATGTGTGTGTATGAAATTTCCAAGAATGCTTCAAATGAATGTCCTAAATGAGTTGTATTATATGCCACAACAGCAGTTTCTTTGATACTATATTATCAATCAAAGACAAAAGCTTTAAGAATTAATATTTTTTCACTTAATCTGCTAAGTGTATTACATCTATTATTAATACTCTTAGGTAACATTTGAGGACTTAACTGACACCTAATAAAATTCAATTTAGATGTTAGAAAATTGCTCATACTGATGTCCAAGCCCCTAATGGCACAGCGGTATGTCTGCAGACTCACACCACTAAAATCTGGGTTTCGATGCCCCTGGTGGACAGAGCACAGATAGCCCATTGTGCAGCTTTGTGCTTAATTCAAAACAAACAAACTGATGTCCAACAAATATTCGAAATTTTGAATAACTTACAAGTTATTGTGTCACAAAATATTGTGAACTCAGATAATAAATGAGCCATTTATCCCAGTCTCATACACACTTTGAAGAACTTTAAATTGTATTTGCAATAATTAACTTACAACTACCTCTACTACTAGTTTTGAGTTTGATCAGCATCCGACATTGAATTTTAGCTTTACACATTTCGTGGGTGTGAGCGCTAGTTCTAAAACTAATGCAATATCAAAAAAATTACAGATTAAAATCATATTAATTACTTATCTTTTCTGTTCCCTTTGTTGTGAATTCTGAATGTATTTGTGTATAAAATTATATTTTAAAGCTATAGTTTTAGTTTTATTCAAAGATAAAATATATGATAACTTTACATAAGGTAAGTAAGCTTATACAGTTTAAAGATGGGTTGAATTGATAACAAATCTTATTAAAAGTTTAACATGATAATGAATGTATAGTGTTTGGAAAAAGTTTTGTCATCATCAGGTTTAATAATATACCTATACACTGAAATGTATATTGTATGAACAAAGAGGTTGCATAACTTGAGATTGCTTAAAGCATAATAAAGTTATTTGGTTGTTGCTCTGTTTATAGTTACTGTTTTTACTTTTTAATAAACACATTATGATTTTATTAAGTTGCAGTGTTTGTAAACATATTTTTTAATATGTTCACCAAATAAAATACTGTCATCAAATTGTACAATTTTACTATTTAGTGAATATGGTAGGAAATTGCAAGATATTGTGATATTGTAAATATTTATTAAGTAATGTTCTAGAATGTTTATTTTGTTCAAATAATGAAGATAAATAAATTGTTTAACTAAAAATGGCAACTGTTAAAAAGATGAAAGCTGTCATGTGAAATTAAGGGTAATTTAAAAATTAGTGGAAAAAAAACAGAGTGAAAGAAAAAATTAAAAATGATATCACGTTAGAATAATGTTGTGGTTGAAAAAAAATTAAGGAGTAAGCATGTGCTTTTCTTGTATGGGTTATAAAAGGTGTGGTACTAATGGGTTGAGTGTAATTGATCAGTTCAAGGAATTATTTTCCACAAAGTAGGGCACACAATTCTTATCTAATGAGATTATTAGGGATTTAGTAACAAAAAAGAAGAGGAACATTATTTAATGTTGTCCTTTGCATAATTTTTGCTTCTTTCATAAGTACTCTTAACTGGTGGTAATAAATACAAACTGTAGATGTTTAAATCCTTAAACAGAACTAATTTACAAAATTGTAAACTTGTTAAGCATTTTAAGAAGAAACCCCCACTAAAAAAAGTAAGTTCTAATACAGAAAATCAAGATTTTCTAACTTGTTTACAATACCACTTGGATGGAAAGTACATAAGTTATAAAATATTTCTATTTAATGTTGTTTTAAGCATTAAACACACAGAAAATACATTTTGTCATTTAAAACTTGACAGTCAGACATGTACAGATCATATATAAATTTGTAACTGTAAAGGTGATGCATTTGGTTTGTTCTCTCAAAACATCTCAGTGATGGTATACTTAACATGTGATGAAACTTGTGGTTACCATGAAACACATTCATCTATTTAAAAAAACTGATACTGACACTCATAATGTATAAATATTAAAAAGAGACTTATTTGTGAGCTTTCTGATATTTTAGTTATTAAACTTTCTATATTCCAGTTGGTAACAAAACATTTTGTTGTTATCCCATTTCACAGTGTCAGGATGGCATCTGCATAGTGCTTGATATTGGTGGTGTTGCACAGCATCATCCTTATCATACAGTTGAATGTTTCTGCAGAGTTGACTTGGCACCTGCTGAAATTGGTAAATCCATCTAGTATTAAAAATGCTGTCTTCTCTGTAAAGCCTGTCTTCATTAGGATTTGGCAATAACCTTTACTGAGGTTGATCTTTGAAGAGAACCTGACCTTATAATTTCTAGGTTGTCCATAGTTTCAGAGTTGAACTTCATCACAAGATTCAGCTTTTGGAAATTTATTTAGAAACAGTTAACCTATCTCTAATTTTTGTGACTAAAACTGGTAAATGGTAGGCTAAATTTGAAGGCTTAACAATTCCAGCTTCCAACATTGCCTCAGCTTCCTGCTTTGTAAGGTACAGTGGAGCGCCATTAAACCGCGAAATTGCTTAAGCCGCTGTAGCAAGTCTTGTCCCAGAATTTTTGATGTATTAAATCTACTACCTGGCTTTCTAAAGTTTCTCACACTCTCCTTGTCGTTGACACTGACATGACGAATATGAGCGAGGATTATCCAGGCTCACCGCTAATTTAAGAAAGTGCAAAAACGTGGCTTACAAATTTAATCCTGGCTTTATAACTTCAAGGAGATATTTAAAAAGGATTTGCTTTAATTTGGGAAATAAATAGAATATATTACAGTAGAAATTGACCGTTAATCTACCTTATCCGCCCTGTATGCCAGCTTTATGGAGGCTGCCATTGTTACCGAATCACACCTCTCCATACATTAAACTTAATCCGCGGTAAATCCGTGAAAAAAGTGATCAATAATTAAAGTATTATTTTAAATTCGATAATCCAATATTTTTATGGAATTGTATAAATATTAGCCACACACCCAATAGACATCACTTCAGTTTCTGAGCTGTTGGCGACTTCGGCTTTTCAGTCACAAAGGTTTAATCCGCGGACCTATTAAGCCGTGGTTAACAAGGTTGACTCCCCAAATACTGCATCTTAACGGCACTCCACTGTATTTCATTGCATAAGGTATCTGAAAGGGCTTCACTTTAGCTGGATACCATGTTGTTGTGTTGCACAAGGCCTATCTTTCCTGATGATGACAAAACTTTTTCCAAACACTATACATTCATTATCATGTTAAACTTTTAATAAGATTTGTTATCAGTTCAACCCATCTTTAAACTGTATAAGCTTACTTACCTTATGCAAAGTTATCATACATTTTCTCTTTGAATAAAATTTCTTTAGCTTTAAAATATAATTTTATACACAAATACATTCAGAATTCACAACAAAAGAAACTTTACAAAGCTATAAAAAACAACCTATATTTTAACTTTATCAACACATGATAGTCTATGTGCTATATCCAAGTACATTTAAACTTTCTCAACAATTGTTGTCATAGCAAGAATAGTTTCTCTTTCTTTCTTTTATGAAGAGGGGGTCCAATTAGACTTCTAGTGGTTTAATTAATAAGTGTACATCACATTCATTGTTTTTATTATTTATACCTGTGTTACAAGTCATTAGTGATAAAATTAATTAGAAAGTCTATTATTATTAGTTCATATAGGTTGTAATGAACAATTTAAAATCTATATCTTTATTTCTACTAATGTGATCAATTGGAAAATAAAAACAAACATTTTAAACTTTAATTGAAATAAATTATTATATTTTGAAAGGAAAACCATGTCTACACCTCTATTCACATTTTAGTGTTTGCAAACATCAGTTTGTTTTCAATTCTTTTTTGTCACTTGCATTTTTACTTATTTTGGATATCAACAGTACTAAAACACTTGTGACATTATAACTTTCAAACAATGAAAAACAGATTTTAAAGTAGGCATATGTTACAAGAGCTACAAGTGTCATAAATATAAGGGCTACAAATGATGTAAGAAATAATAACCATAAATTTTTTTCAAAATTTTGGTTAAAATAAAGTTTTTTTATTACCATTTAGATAAAAAGGTAATTTTTTCTAACTTCATTACCAAAATGTCTGGTGCAGACAGCCTAGTTGCTTTGCACCATGAAATGCCAAGCTAACCAACCAACAATGAAAATGTCTAAATCCCTCCACTGTGCATTATAAATTCAGAAAAATAATGCTAACTTTATTAAAAACAAATCTCCATAAAGTCTAGAATGCATGCACACTGTTAATTTCTGGAAAAAAGCCAAGGCCTGATAATTTACCAGGGAAACATTCAGTTGATGTTCATATTATTGTATTCATAAGTTAATGGCTGAATCTACACCTGACTGTTACAGATTCAAAATAAAGTAAATTCAAATAAATAATAATAAAGGTAATTAATAGACCAATCAAACAGATATTGAAACCTAATATTTATTTTCAATACTATTGACTGTTTTCCTAATTAAATGAATGGGGGGAAATGGAGGGAGGAGTTAAGACCCCACAGATAAAAACATTAAATGATACAGGTATTACTTTAAAAAAAAGAAGAGCTAGAAGGGATGGGGTTTCAACTCCCTTGATCTCTACCTTAAATTAATGTCTATTTAAATATAATATTAAACAATATTATTATTAATCTCTGAAAAATGTGCATAAAGTTTACCCGATGGATCCATTCACCTCACCTGCATTCTCTTATACAAAACTGAAGAATAAAGTTATTAACTACTAAAAATATGAATGACTGGACCACTTGGGTTCCTGCCCTAGATCTGCTTATGCTTATACAACCTTAAATAATAGTGATACAATTGTAATGTAGAAACATTACACAGTGTTGAAAAAAAAATCAAAATACAATAAATTTACACCTTATTATTAAAATAGCCAGAAAGCTGACAGTCAATGGTTCAAAATTGGTGCAGTGATAGATAGCTTCTGTAGCTTTGCAGTAACAATGACAGGAATAGTAAATTTAATGGAAATGGAAGTCGTAAAGCATCCCCACACCTGCCTCTTATGTAAGTTTGTACCTAACAAATATTTTGATCATCTGGATATTTGGAATAACTAGAAACATTAATTTCAATTAGTTTATTATTAACATGACAACTGATTCAATCATAATTTTGATTAATTGCTAAAATAATTATTACAAACACTTATTTTGATTGGTTAAATGACTCAGTTCTTCTGTAAGCAGATGCGTTAACATCACATTAGTAAAGAAATCACAAGTTTTACTAATGAAGAAAATTAAACTTAAAATGAAAAACATTTTACAACATACAATACATAATGCAAGACATGAACTAGTAAATGTTGTTACTATTATATGGATGCAGGCAGTGTGTATGGGTGAGAAGTTTCACTGATCTCTCAGTTCCCACTAAAGTGAATACATACAAGTTTGATCCATAGTTCACATCCCCACAAAGATAGAATACATTAAACTGCAAGAAATGTGAGGTGAAGAACATTTGAACTGCTTGTTCCAAACCTGAAAAGGAGAAGGCTGGGCCCAAATGAGGTTGAAAAGAAGAAAACTACCCAAATGAATGGGTTATTGAGAGGAGTTAAGAATGGATTTCCCCCACTGTCATGAGGAATCCTCCCTCTATTGTATCTTGTAGAATCAGTGGAGTGTGGTCTATGGACTGTGAATGAGCAGAAGCAAACATTATCTAGTTATTCATAGAGAGAAGAGCACAAATTATCATAGAGTGAAAAAAAAGAATTGAGGTTTGTCCAAACAAACAGGAAAGTCCTGAAATGGAAAACATGATATAGGGCAATGAAGTGGACACTGTGGGGAAGAATTTTAAATTGTGGATTATGAAGGAAAATGGTTTAGCACATGATTAACAATTTTGAAAAATAAAATAATTATATGTTACTAGTAGTAATAATTGTAACTTACAAATAATCTAGGCTAAACATACCTAGTTAAATTACTAATAATGAACTAACAAAGCCATGAAATCTGTTGAGACCACAAAGTATGTAAGATTAATGTACTTGCAAAGTGATTAAATGTATCTAGTAATAACACAATTAATAATCAACATCTCATTTACAATTCATTTAAAATAACTTAGGTGAATAAAGACATATAAATATCTAACTTACCAAAATCCATACATTAATGACATGAAATACTCAATTCTCCCATGTGTAAATAAGAGTAAAGCCACACAAATGACATCTGAGTCACAACTACCATAGGTATATCAACCAGATTTGAAGTGTGGTAAAGTTTATCAACATGTACCGGTCCCCTGGTAGAACTGGTATCAACAGAAACAAAAGTATGAGAAGAGCAATTCTCTCCCAAAACAAACAACTTGGAAGCATGAAAAGTAGTGGAAAACTAAAACTCTTGAAATGGTGTGGAATATGACAGGCTAAAATAAAAAGTGTTAAAAACAAAGAAAAACAGACTCCAAATGTCTTCTTATTGATTACATTCTTACTTAGAAACATTGTTTTACTGAAAAGAAGAAGAAATCACTGGCTAAACCCATGAATCTAATTTCCTGAGAATTAAAGTCTGTATATAACGTTGAACTAAATTCCTGGAAATCTTACCAGTAGCATGTTCAGCTATAATGGGAATTTCTATAGTCAATACACTGATCATATATTACTGCAGCAGTAATTTGGTTTATCAACATATTAGATACCCAGAGCTCTCATAAATGTGAACAAATGATCTCAATGTAAGACTCAGGGAAAAGAGGAAAAATACCAAAGACAGGAATTTTGTTTCTTTTGTTGTTGTGGTTTTACTTCTGAAAATATTTTTGACTATTTGAAAGCTGCAGGAATATTCTTCTATGATATCATATGTTTATTCTGGTTTATCAAGTGCAGTATGCAATAATTGATTGAAATCCAAATTATTTATTAGATAAAAATTCATCTTGACCAAAAAATATAGAATTTAAACTTTTTATATTTGAAATGAAAGATATAAACCCTTAACAGAATTAGATTTATCTACATTAATTTTCTAAAAGGTACAACTGAAGATTGCCATTTAAACTCTTAAAATGCTTCAGTAGTCTAACACTAATAATGCAAACACAGAAAACCATACAGTTGATTTAAAAAACCTTTATACTTTACGTTTTTAGTAGATAATAGATACATAGATAAAAAAATAAACTACATTACCTTCATCTCTCAAGTCTACATAAATACTCTTCTTTTCACTCTTATTTTCAACATCATCGTGGGAAAACTTGCATTTGTCACCTTTCTTACACTGTTCTTACTTATAAAAAACATACAGTACAGATTTAGGATCAGTTCCTGAAATTAAAATAGTTATATCACCTTTCTGCAAGAGATGAATATAACTGAACTGTAGCCTTGTTGAGAGTAACAAGATAAAACACTTCAATGCTGTGGTATGTGATTTACATTAAGCAGACTTTTATCACTTGTTTTGATTCACCCTAAGAATATCAGTGACCTAACTATTGAAAAACACACAAAATTATGAAAACTCATTTAATATTAAAGATAGTTATGTACAGTATAATAATTCATGCTTTCAGTTAATATGTACACAATACTTGTACCACACACTTGTTACATAAGTTGTTTTAATTTTTAAAGTTATAAAAACAGATAAAATGTACCAACATGCATTTTTAAAATGTATAAAAATAACATTCAATAAAGTTACAGTAATATAATAGCTTATGCCTTTTGTTTTGAATGAGTTTTAGCTACGTAAATAATGTCATTGTACTTATAAAGCCAATTATTGTTGGTTAGTCACAATTATCTACCTGATTTATGTCTCTGCTAAGTGTTATAACTGCAGAACTCATATGGAATAAAACTGTATTTCTTTCCAACCACTCCAAAAGAAAATATTTAACTCTCACTGATAAAGAATAAATATTTATAATTACAAGTTATACATTAGTACAATTTTAGTGCCAGACCTTAAAAAAATAATGAAAAATAAATATTTAGAACTTTAAATGGGTGAAATTGTAAACCTGATGTTCCACACTTTAGAAATTATTTATATATGACTAATGCTAAAAAATCCTCACTTATGTCAGGAAATGTATCTCTAAAAGTAGAAAGCAAAGAGGTTCCATCTTTAAACACATTTAAGACTACATGTCAAGAGCAATATTAATATGGTAGAATACATCATGATGTATTTCAGTTTCTATATAATACATAAGGTATAAAAACCATAATAATTCTGGAAAGTATTTTAACTTTTTCTTGAATAACTCAGTTTGAAAGATTCAACTTATGTTATTTGCTATTTCTAAAAAATAATATCTTAAAATCCTTTATCACCAACTTAGACAGCCAGATCATTGATGTATCCAAAGATAATCTGTATTAATAACATTTTATGTAGTAATTCTTAAAGTCTTCAGTTAACTATAAAATCCTATGTTTTTTTAGTACTATTAAACCTCACATTGACATATTCTCCTGCTCATTTTACACCACTTCAAAACAAGCAAAAGCAACACTGGAAAAAAAGAAAAAAATCTTTGTATTTATATGTTTACAAAACATGCCATATCAACATGTAGGGAGAGGTTAAGTGATTAACAATATATCACGTATTTCGTGATGACGAGAAACCAACTTGAAGTAAAAATGTATTTCAGGACAACTGTTGCAAACTCCTTCTTTGTTAATCTGGAGATGACCTAAGAAGGTCAAAACATTGTTCTCAATTTTGTTTTGGTATCACCAGTTGTCCTAAGATACATATCACGTACTTGTTATGTTACTGGAAAGTCATACAACAATGGGAATATACAAATTTCAGAATTTCTTGCTCACACTCTCTATCAAATTACATAGAAATAACTTATGGGAAAGCTTGTCTAATCTAGCATTTGTATTAGGTAAAATTAAAATAATAAACCTTTACACTCCATACAAAAATTATACTGCACAACAATTTTTTTGAAATTTTTTGCTTCCTGAAAAGGTTTTGCTGATTGTGGCAGGTATCTGGTGGGTATGCACAAATATAGTTTTGGTTTTGCTTCATCAGTAGAAACTTTGAGAAATAGACAGTTAACTGTTTACTGGCAATAACTTATTTAATTGTGTTTATGTTTCTAATACACTATTAAGTTCAACATAATTAAAAGTGTTTTGCTCCTGATTTTTGTTTGTATTCAATGTCCAGTGCATCACGTTCCAGTGTTCAACAGTAGTCAGCAAGCATTGACAAATTCCAGTTGCCCTGATATTGTTTTCCCATTGTAGCAAAACTGAAGATTTCAATGAAACTGTACGTAATGGGCAAATGTGGATGTGATTTTCATGATCAGCAGCCAAAAATCTATAAGGAACACCCAACAGTGTTCAAGAAGCAAAAACTTTGTTGTGCAGTGTTATCTAACATTAACTTCATTCTCCACAAGCAAGGAAAGGTGACAGAAAAAACCTATTTCTTAATATAAAGAGTAGTATTTTACCTTTCTCATCTTTCTGTGTTGTTACAGATTTTAATGTCAAGTTCAGGTCCTCAATTTCCTTCTTTTTCTTCCTACTTGTTGATCTACCTAAGGTAATGTGAGTAGAGTGTGATTACTCTTATATTACCAACAATTTGTTTGAACCTTTGTATCAATAACTTTAATAAACATGGCATACTATTTCACTGATTAAGTAAACAAATTATGCATTACAAAGATAATTAGAGTTTTAAAATATTCAAAACATATTATGTAATAAATGTTCATTAAAAATAAAGAAAATGTGACAGCTGTTAAGATGAAAATTACACTTTATGAATTTGACATTAATGTGGTACTTATAAGATAACTATATGGAAGTATTATTTTACACAGCCTTTCATACTGTTTTTCTTCATACTTTTCTACAGACAATGTTGATGATAATTATGAAATTACAAAGTGTTAAAGACATGTTAAAAGGTCAACAGAAAATTCTGCAGTTTCAAACACTGGTAAAAGTTAAGGTAGCCTTGGATACCTTGTTTGACTAATATTTTGAATGCTAATGCACTGTCTTCTCATAAGTTTATAAGAACTGACCACACCTTTTCAGCATGATATTAAAGCAGTAAAATGAAGTAAATAACACCCAGAATTTGCCTTTACCAGACCCAACTTAAATTCATCTGATCTATTTAGGATGTGTGTGTGTTGGTGTGCATCACCACTGAATATACCCCAAATCAGTCATTTTCTGACCTCAACAAAGTATTTGGTTATTTCAAAATCAGATTTGATACACTAGCCAAAGAATACTATAAAAAAACAGAAACAAGAAACAGTCTCATCTTTACCTGACACACCATCTCATGTGCACCAGACAAAACAATATCACCAAACAAGAAGCATCACAATGTAATTTGAAAAACAATTAGTCAACATGACTGTAATCCATCATTACTACACAACCTGTGTGAGGAAATTAGTCACTCACACAATCAGCAGAAATTCACAAGTAGCATGGAAATTTCTAAGGCAGACATAAAAAAGACAGCTTTCTGTGCAAGACGTGAACTGCCTCTAAAAAGATTAATTTTTGATTACTGAATATTGAAGATGGTAATAATTGGACACACAAGTTGATTATTTTCATAAAATTAATTGATTACTTTGCATGAAACTAACTCATGTATCAATTCTCATTCTGATTAAGAAATTTTGAAATTTAACCATGAATTTTGCAACAAGTTATTTTATGGTCTGGCCTAAAGCTAAGCAATGTAAATCTAATTCAGATAGTCAAAGTGAGAGAAAAATAGTGCCACCATCAACACAGATAACCATTTATTTTAGTTTCTGTTCAAATACATTAAAATTACAAATGGTTGATATAAATAAATCAACTTTTTTTAGACTGTTTGCAAATTTTTAACACTGCTTCCACAGGCCAGACACCCAGGATTTGTGCTGAATGGCTATCCTTAATAAATAACATCATTCTAGAATGAGCTAAAACTCACTTTTAGAGTTTTCTGGTTGAACAAAAATCTCCTACAAAGTTTTATGAAAAAAATATGCAGATTTAGTAATGCTATTGCAAGTTTTTGACTCCCATAGTACACAGTAGTAAACTTGGAAGATGTGTATGTTATGTTATTAACTATTTGTTCTCATTCTTGCTTTTTGTTTTCAGAGTAGGTACAAAGGCCATGACCTTCACATCAGTGGGATAATTCTCATCTAGCTATTTCAAAGTTTGTTCTTCAATCTATCTTTCATTTCTTTAAACATCATTGACTAGAATATCAGTGCAAGTATAACTTTTTCTGGCAAAACTTGTTGCACATTATTGGCATATGAGAATAGTTTTGTATCATCAGATTTAATTGTATTTCCAGTCATGTTCATAAGATCATCTGGATCTCCTGGAAGTAATGTAGTACAAAGAATCCTTAATCCTGCCATGGAGAATGCAAGCAATCAACTGTTCTTTTCAAGAGCACTGAAACTTGATGCTTTTCATAGAGCTTCTTGATTTGGAAAGTTTAATGTTGTTGTGCATTCAATACCAAATTGAATCGGCATTGCTCCTGTGCCATGTTGAAATACCACAACGTCTTGCTTTTACACTTCAATTTTTGGATTATCTGCATCATTCATTCAGTGTCACAAACTCCATGGGATCCTCAGAAGTTCTGCTAGACATTTCGTCTTCATCACTCTCCAGTGGAATAGATGAATCAGTCCTTTATTTTCTCTTTCTTCATACTTTTAAATTACCTTGCAGTTCTTTCACACCTGTTTTTTATGCAATTTTGACCTCTAAGTCTGAACCATTACATCTACACTGTCACTTTGAACTTACAAGTCACTTTCTTCTTTTCCTGTATCAATGTTACTTTATCAATACAGGATCAGCACATAATCACTGAATGTTGTAGCATGTTGACATCTGTTTTGTGGCCAGCTGTAGATCAAATTTTCACAAAGTGTGCAACAGTTATCTGTATTTTGGCCAATCAGGTTTTGGTAAAGGTATCAACCAATTAACTAAAGATCCGAAGTGACTGCAAAGTGCAATTATCTACCCATGCTGTTTTTGGTCTTGTATCTGAATTTGTTTTAATGAAAAACTATTTAATATTATAAAACTAGTTTTCATAGTTTAAAACTTGCACATAAAGAGTCATTAATACAATTAAGTTATAAAGAGAAGTACTTGCCCTGTTAAGTGCTCTTGAAGCTTTACTAGTTGCTTCACGTGTACAAGTGACAGTAAGAATAAAACCATAATAACCTGTAGGACTCACTCAACCACTAGAAATACCTTTTTCTGATTACAATAGAGCCACAATTCAAAGCACGTTTTCACCATTGCCTTTAAAGTCTAAAATTGTAAATTTACAATTTATGTAGTCCCTACTTATAAGTTATATACCAATAATTTCATTTTAAAATGTTGTCCAAATCTACTTGCATAATTCGGCAGACACTACTTGTAATGAGAATGAACAATTATTAATTATGTGGTTAACTAACTCGTTTTCGTATTAACCCTCACAGACCAGCATTAGGCTTAGCAGCTACGATAAATTCAAGTTACAGTACATTTTTACAAGTACAAATATTGCACTGGTTAATATTTACAATGTCCTTGTACACGACAATAAAATTTAAATATGTTTCACTTTTTTCTTCTTGTAAATTTTCTTTCCTGATTCGTTTGGTTTTCCTTGGGGGCATCACTTCACATAAATAAATATATAAACATTTTACTGCATCATATCTTTAACCCCAACGTATTGAATGCAATATTTTGCTTGCAAATTGTCAGTGACCTGCGTAGTAAGCTACATGTGTTATCGAGCGACCTCTACAATTCAAAAAAGTGCCAAGCGAATCTGCAAGAAAATTCTCGTCATATTAAGAATATTAAAAAGCTTACGTATGCTTATATTCTTGTCATTGTTAGTAGAATGGAATATTTTGTAATTCTAGCAGTATTATGAGGTTAAAAGGTGACAAATAGGACTTGGATGATATCACAATAGTTGTCTCCAGATCCTAAGGTGAGTAATTAATGTGATTTTAATCTGTAATGTTTAATATTGCATTAGTACTAAAACTGGCGCTCATGCCCAATGCCCACGAAATGTGTAAAGCTAAAATTCTACGTCGGATGTTGATCAAAGCTGGTAGTAGCGGTAGTTGTGAGTTTATTATTGCAATTACAAACTATAAATTAAAGTACTTCAAAGTGTATATGAGATTGGGATAAATGGCTCATTTATTATTTGAGTTCATAATGTTTTGTGATACAATAACTTGTAAGTTACTCAAAATTTCGAATAGAAAGACTTACATTTTCAAAGCAGTATAGTTTTGTAATAAACTTTTCAAATTCAGTGAAAATTCGTTGGATATCAGTTTGTTTGTTCGTTCGTTCAGAATTAAGCACAAAGCTGCACAATGGGCTATCTGTGCTCTGCCTACCATGGGCTTCGAAACCCTGGTTTTAGTGGTGTGAGCCTGCAAACAAACCGCTGTACCATTTGAGGCTTGGACATCAGTATGAGCACCTTTCTAAAATCTAAATTGTATTTCATTAGGTGTCAATTAAGTCCTAAAACGTAACCTTAAGAATATTAGCAATAGAAATAATACATTTAGCAGATTAAGAATAAAATATTAGTTCTTAAAGCTATAGTCTTTGATTGACAATGTAGTACCAAAGAAACTGCTGTTGTGGCATATAACACAACTCATTAAGGATGTTCATTCGAAGCATTCAATTTCACACACACACACACATATATATACATTCTTTTGGGATCACTGGCCATTAATAGGAAGCCAAAGGGTCTGATATTAATGAAGATGAAAAAAGTTCTTAAACTGTTCAGTTACTTATTTTGCTTATGCTTGTGACGTTTTGGATAAAATACATATAATTTTCACAATAAAAGATTATTACTTAAATCTCAAATATTTGCGTATTTTATACAAATTTATTATAAAACATTTTCACCATTTCAGTGTTGATTTGATAAAATACACATGTACTGATTATACTTTATATATGTATATATTTGTTTGTTTGTTTTGAATTTCGTGCAAAACTGCTCGAGGGCTATCTGCGCTAGACATTCCTAATTTAGCAGTTTAAGACTAGAGGGAAGGCAGCTAGTCATCACCACCCAGCGCCAACTTTTGGGCTAATATTTTACCAACGAATAATGGGATTGACCGTCACATTATAACCTTCCCACGGTTAAAGGGCGAGCATGTTTAATGTGACGGGGACTCTCAAAGTAATTACAGGTATTAGAAAATATTTCTTTTGTCTGGTGATAAGGTGGGGTGAAACTTCAAATTCAGAAATAATCCACGAAGTACAAATGACTCAATAAAGGAAAATGAATACTGAATACTACATGTTGTCTTCGTTTCTTTGTATCAGAAACATTACGCGAAAAGTAACACAACAAAATATGTTTTGTTAGGTGGATAGACTTAAAAGTACATTATTTTGTTATTTTGCTTCTCTTGTACTCCTGGAAGGTTCTACATTTATATGATTTCCTCTGAGACCTGAATATCCACCTCGGTGTTTGCCTTATATGGAGACTGCTACTCCTTTACCAACGAATAGTGTGATTGACTGTAACATTATAAAGCCCCATGGCTGGGTGGGCGAGCGTGTTTGGTGTGACCGGGATTCGAACCCGCGACCATCGGTTCCGAGTCGAACACCTTAACACGCTTGGCCATGTCGGGCCATATATGTATATATACATAAACTTTCGCAGTTTGTAAAACAATTTTAAAAATATTTTTAGCATAATATTTTTACAATTTGAGTTATCTATAAGTATATAAGATAACGTGTACACTCTTGCATAATTTTAAAAGGTAATTGTTTTTATACATTTAATTATTTTCCTACTGTAAATTGTTGTTTTGTTTTTTGAATTTCGCGCAAAGCTACTCGAGGGCTACCTGCGCTAGTTGTCCCTAATTTAAGACTAGAGGGAAGGTTGCTAGTCATCACCATCCAATGCCAACTCTTGAACTACTCTTTTACCAACGTACAGTTGGATAGACTGAACCATTATAACGTCTCCACGGCTGAAAGGTCAAGCATGTTTGGTAAAAGACTAACCTAGGGTTGGCAATAGGTAGTGTTAAGTCGTTGCTCTTCCGAGACCCTCAGATAACAAGTCGCATGCTTTAACCCACCTGGCCATCCCGGGCCGCCAACTGTAAATAATATGATATGATGGTGGATTTGTTAATGTATCTTTGTATGTATTGGAGCCTTCTTAACCATGAAATATTGTTTTTACTGCAAAATACTTACAGGTAAATATCAGCCATTCTCTTTGAAATTAAATATCTGTTTTCAATTTTCTAACTTTGAACTTCATACAACTTTTGAACCACTTACTTAATCAAATGAGATTCTGGTTCTTATTCCATAGTATCAACTATTATTTGTATCTTGATAAAATTATTGCAAATTTTAACAACAAAGACACCATGTATAAATATGTTTGGAATCCCATTGGAAAATAATGGTGGTGTAAAGGTTTAAAATTATTTAAGTATGAATATTTACACACATTGAAAAACCTTCAGTAGTCTAATGTATTTGACTGTGGTGAAACAAGCTAAAAGAATTAGGAATCTTTTTTTTAGAGAAGTTTATAATTTGTAAATAAGAAGGCTATTTTAACCTTGATATAAGATCTTGATGTGGGCTACCATTGCATTTAATAGCTTATAAGGCTCACTGGCATACAACAACTACAGTAGTGGTTGGAATACAATTGATGTAAGTAGTTTGTTATAACAACAGTTTTTATAATATGAAGTTTGTGAATGCTAACTTAGAAAAGGTATTCACTCCATAACAACTGTTATACAAGTGTTCATTGTCTGTTCCCTAGTAGGAAAGAGGTTAGTGTTTGAATTTACATTGCTAAAATCAGGGCTTTGATTCCCCTTGGTGGACACAGTAGATGGCCTGATGCTGCTTTGCTATAACAGAACAAACACATTCTGTCTAATGTGTACAGAATATTATCCACCATCCATTCACCATATTGTCTGGTTGAAATTATTTATGAATGAAATCATTAGATCATTAATGCATATAATAAACCTTTGAAGTCCAAAGTACATGTAGTTTTTATATTAATTAATGCATTCAGAGGGATTTTATGTTTCTAGCTTGTTACATTACATTCTCAAAGTATATTTGCAATTTTTCTTCATTTTGTTTCACACAACTATTTAAAAGTTATTATATTTTATCAGAATATGTCACTTTTATGACTGAACCTTTTTATATTTATTATTCAGGTAAAATAATAACATTTGGTCAATCTACAATCTCTTAAAGGTGAAAAAAAATTATATCTGAGGTAGCTCATATCCTTATGTTTTCATTGTCAGCCCTGAGGGTTATTTTTAGGAGTCACAAGACAATGGAAAAATTCCATACATATAAAAAATTTGCTAATGTGTTCATGTGCTATGTAGCAGCAGTAGTGGATTTATCAAGTGGAAGCTGACATATGCTCTCCACAGAGAGCCATTGTATGGGTTTTCTCTGCACAAAACCACAGCTGGCCACTGTACAATGTTTTATCTGATTAGACAGGACTTAGTGTACAAACAGTGCTGGTATGTATTTTTTTTTCTGGTTATAATCAGCTACGTTTTTTGAGTAGTTGTGATACATGCTTTATTACATAGTGGGGTTTAACTACATTGATTTGGTGATTATGTTGTGAATTTCATTTCCTGAAGAAAGGTAATTATAGCCTTTAGGTGTTGATGATCTTCCTTATCTGGTAAAACATAACTGGAGTAATCATGTTGTATATTTTGTTATTCAGTGAGGTATGAGTTTAGTGCATCATGTAGTCATAGAATTTGATTTTGGACCTTTTGAGATGTAAATGCAGTGTTTTGTTATCATGAAAATTGTAGTCAAAATAGTAATATCAAGATGTTTTCAAACATTTGTTAACTTTTCATAAGTCTATACAATCACTGTCTTCAGAAAGTTTTACTCAAAAAAATCTAAAGGAACTCAACACTGCCAGTTTTATGCCCCTGTAAAAGTGTTTTATGTGCATAACATCAAGGTCATAAAAGCAAGAATTTGTTTATCCTTTTAATACTACTAAAATACTAGGGTATAAACATTTGATAATTTTTAGATTTTATAATGTCATTAAAACTTTTAATTACTTTTCCATTATCTACAATTTTACCCTCTTGTAAGTTACAAAACATAGTGTGCTCATTACCTTTGAAGGATTTTCAAAATGACAGGGTTTATAATTTTGTTGTTTTCTGACAATAATTATATTTGCTCAGGCTGCAAGCTAAGAAGTGATGTACTAAATTAATTTTAGTTCTCCTATATTGTGTTTATGAAGAACACTTGATTATGAGTTCTAATAAAAATTGCTAGGTTTATCAGCAGCTTTATTTAAAACCTCCAGATACCTACCTTGTAGCTTAATAATGGAAAATGTCACTACCACAGCAGCTTCTTGGATATAAAATATGGCAATTGTCAGTCAGGTCTTCAAAGAAATCTATGCAGTCTTGATGACATTCTGTAAGCCCTGACATAATGTGATTGGGATTAACTTGTTGCCACTTGCTGGTAATATCAGCAGCAGGTTACCAAAGAGATGTATTGTTCTTAGTATACATATACAGTAAATGCCATTGAAATAATGGACTTTGTGTAATTTCAGATTACTGTACCTATTTGAGCAGCTGTTTTATACAGGGTGAAATTCTAATGCAGGGTTAAGAATGTAAAAGAACAGACCAACATTTACTATTATGTAGTATATATAGCTGCAAATCTACAGTATGACTTAAATGAGTCTTACATATTATAAATGATCGAGTCTGATTTTAAGCACTTGCCTGTAATGGCAAATTCATTGCTTCTGACTTTAACCCTCTGTTTTTAGAAATATTTCTTGAGATGTCTCTGAACCAAATAGTTTAGAAATAGAAGATATTTTATTTTTACCTAAAACATTGGATGAATTTTTTATTTCTTAAAAGTTATAGAAATTGCTATTTAAGAGATGTTTTCTTGTAGGAAAGACAAATAGAAAGTTCACTAACATAAGTTTCAGTACTAAATGATGAAGAGAAAAAAACAAACAAACATGGAAATCAGGTACATATTGTAATGATGTAAGGAAAACACTAGGTAAAAAAAAATGAAGTAAAGAAAAAACAAAATACAGGAGTTTGTGAGTGTTTACAACAGGATAACTTATTGTTTAATTTTAAAAGTATAATAAAGAGAACAGACTACTAAAATTCATTATTTTACTGATAAATTGGAATAGCTGATGCAGCTCACTTACCATTTCAAACAATACAATGTTCCTCTTCTACAAGATGGTTGGTGTTTAACCTTCCAGTCCTCTTTACTTCAAGATTGATATCTGTAATGCTAAATATTTAGCTCTTCAAAGTAGTGCATCTTTCTTTTTGATCATTTAGTAAAAGTGTGAACAAAGAAAGTAGGCTCATATCAAGAATTTCAACTTACATTCTTTGTCCAGTGAATAAGGTCACCTCATTACCTTTGTTCACTGACAGCAATGGTCATCAGACATTTTCAGTCATTATCATACTTGGTCAACCAGGAATATTTTAGTTGTAACCCAGTTAACCTGGATTCTATATACAATACTAAAACATACCTAGGAGTGTAAGAGAACAGAGGATAAAAGAACTAAAATAAGGTGAAGTTAATAAATTTCTGGACCTCATATTGCATTTAAGACATTGTAAAAATCAAGTAAGTAAGATTGAGGCATAATTGTTGGTGTTCCTAAGGTCTTCTAGACAATATATGTTAGTTAATCATAAGGAAAACAAGATTTTAGGTTGCATGCAGGAAATGCTGAGTAAAGAAGAGTAAGAAGTGATCTTATGAAAGCTTATAAGATTATCTGGGAGAATTGATAGGATAAAGCTTCTAATTTCTTTGTGATTATTATTATATAGACAATAGGATGAGTGGACACATGTTCAATTACATGAGCATGACTTTGATGCCTTTGTAGAATGTTTTAAATAGCTGTTACATGAAGTACTATGTATACCTCATGAATACATTTTCTATATACAGGGTGGCCCGTAAGTCCCTACCCATCCATATGTTATTATGTTATATTCAATTACGCATGTATTATAAATTTTTGTATTTTTTCAGAGAATATATGGCTGATGTAAGCTCATTTACACTTGAAAATGTGTCACAGAACATGGTTTCACATAATATTATGCAGCGAGAATGAGTGACAGCACAGAGATATACTGGATACATAAGATGTATGGATGGGTAGGGACTTACAGGCCACCCTGTAGAGTGAGACAAATACTATCTATTTGTATTATATTTGATACCTTATGTAATGTTTTAATTGGAACTGTTTCTTTTAACCTACCATATGGTCCTTAGCCTAATTATTTTTGTATGCATGAACACTGCATGCAAAATCTTCTGGTAAATGGCTTTGTTAGATTGTGGTTTTCATTATACATGAGTCATGGGTGCACTAATTGATAGTTCAGACATTTAACCAGTTTCATGTCAGTGGTTAACACACAAAATGTTGCTTTCCCTTGGATATTGTAAATGGAGAACTTGTATAGATTTACCTGTTTCAGCATGGGTCTGTTTGACTGCTCACATGACATCTTTGTCTTTACTCACTTACACTTTTGATACTAATGACTTTTAATGTAGTATACATATTTTTAAAACAAATGACAGACTTTCAGTGAATGTTATAAGTGTTTCACATTAAAAAAAATTTTTTTAGTGAAGTGTTTTAGTAAAGTAAAAACAATTTTTCTGTGAATATATTGAGTACTTTTGTCACTAATTTCTGTGGAAAGTAATTTACATCTTAAGACTAAAAATAACCCTCATCTAAAAATGTCAAATTTTATTTGCTCTGTCTTATATACAATTGTTTGTTTTTAGTAAAACTTTATATTTTATGTTATTTTCTTTATACAATGTTGGTCAATTTGACCTACCTCCTGACCACAAAAATTAGAAAACAAGAAAAATTGTGATAATTAAAGGAAGTTGTCTACCTTCTAATATTATTATTG
>NW_027467867.1:0-23428 GCF_004210375.1 Tachypleus tridentatus
GAAAGGTAGTCCCCACTCTCCGATTTTACAATTTTAGGCTTAACAATAACTTAGTTATCAGCAATATTACAAGTCTATGACGCCTCCTACAGGTTACACTATACCAGTTATACAAATAATAACAATATTACTTTTTACTGCTAAATTATAATACACTAAGCAGATTTTCGAAACACAAGTATGCCAAATTTGAATTAAATGGATTGGCAAGCTATAATTATAAAGTAATTCTGTTATTAATTGTAATTTTACGCCTACATTAACTTTTTTCTATATTTTTTGTAGCTTTAATATATGAAATCATATTTATAAGAATATAATATTTTAATTTTATATAAGCTACCCATTTGTAAATTTTAATATTATTACATTCCTTGCCATTTTGCTCTTTTATTGGAGTATAATTCCATCCGTAATTTAAATTGAGCCAAAATAGGTTTAGGCCTCAAAAGAACTTGCATTGAAGGAGGGAATGACCTTAAAGTTTATAATAAAGAGGGCGTATAAATCGCAGAAAGATATTAATATTTGATATAATATTAAACTTATTTTCGGTAATATTTCCTCAAGTTAGCAAAATTACACACAATAGTAATTTAAAGCAATAACAATAGGCTTCATGAATATTTTGTTTCCACCATTTGTGCTTCCTATAAAGTTACTAGTTGTAGTACTCATTATTAACTTTTATTTTACATAAAACATACGAATACAGTTAGGCATTTGAAATATTTTTTTAACAACTCTTGTTACACTTCACAAAAAATAAAATATAATATGGTTCAAACACGTAATTTGTTATGTTGGCAACTTATAAATTAATTTATGCTAAATGCATTAGTAACTACGAAAGAAAACCTCAACACTTTGTTAACCTAAGAAGTTCGAAACGTTGTTCTGTACTTTATTTTAATAAAGTGCTAATACCCGTACCAGCCGTACTGAGAATACATTTTACTTCAAGTGTATTTCGTCATCACGAAAGCTCAACATATTGAGTCGTAGCAAACTCGTGTATGATAGAGCAAAATAAGTCAGTCTTTTTCTCTAACAAAAAGCTCATATACCCACATTTTAAGCAAAATTATAAAATTGACACTTATGTCTATAACGGTTTTACCTAATCAAGGTACAAATGTGGCATGCTGGTATTTAATGTATTTTATATCTGTTTTAGTGCACAAATTTCATGAGGGTGGCTTTTTTCAGATATCAAAACATAAAATGACAGCTTTGCTACAGAAATATCAATTGTTGAGATTTCGTGGAGCGGTTTCTTCATATAACAAAACATAAAATAATAAATCTGCTACAGAAATATCAATTGTTGATATTTTACAGAATTGAATATTCGACTTTTGGGTACTGTGTAAGAGTTTGATTTGACTTCGATATTTTTTATGTATATTTAGAAAATTGAAATAATTTCATTTGCCCTTTGTGCAACAGTCTGTAGTCAGCGTGAAAGAACATCAGAATGAGACTACTGACCATTTTTATCAAATTATCCTTTACTAGTCTTTTACAGACTCTAAGTCTGTACACAAACATTCATATATGCATTTGTATTAGTAACTTTATTATACCGATAATCATATGCACGACAAAATTGGAACCAAGACCTGGCCAACGATATCAGTTTAGGTCTGTGTCCAGCATGGCCACGTGGTTAAGGCGCTCGACTCGTAATATGAGGATCGCGGGTTCGAATCACCCTCACACCAAATATGCTTTCTCTTTCAGATATGAGTGCGTTATAATATGACGATCAATCCCACTATTCGTTGGTAAAAGAGTATCTCAAGAGTTGGCGGCGGGTGGTGATGATTAGCTAGTCTTACACTGCAAAATTAGGAATATTTATAATATATAGCTTAAATTATAGCTTTGCGCGAAATTGAAAACAAACAAACAAAGTAAACAGTTTAGATCTACTTTATAATTTTAACACTATTTTTTTTGTTCCAGCTAAAAATTTTTTCACTGGGGGGAGCATGAGATTTTTTTTTTATCTGAATTCCCTCTTCATCTACTGACCTCATTTTTCAATTTCTCACTTAGTAAGGTTGTGTGAGTTTAATAATTTCCACAAACTTTGTCACATTAAGGACTTTAGCATTGTTTCTCCAAATCTTACTGTTGGTTTACTGTTTATGTATCTCAAGTAATTACTCTTAGCTAATACTTCTTTACTATCCTGATAAGTACCGTCATTTTGACGAGAAGTATTGAATCATTGAGGAATTTTGTTTATACAACTCTTCTATGAGGGTGAATTAATAAAGAAAAAATAAAACAAAATTAACTCTAAAGTTCGTTAAAAATGATTTTAGATTATACATTATCCTTTCGTATTTTCTCATACTCTCGTTTGTTTGTTTGTTTTGGAATTTCGCACAAAGTTACTCGAGGGCTATCTGTGCTAGCCGTCCCTAATTTAGCAGTGTAAGACTAGAGGGAAGGCAGCTAGTCATCACCACCCACCGCTAACTCTTGGGCTACTCTTTTACCAACGAAAAGTGGGATTGACCGTCACATTATAACGTGGCCCCACAGCTGGGAGGGCAAGTATGTTTATGCGACTCGGGCGCGAACTCGCGACCCTCAGATTACGAGGCGCACGCCTTAACGCGCTAGGCTGCATGCCAGGCCCTCTTATACTTCCACATATCCGAGTTAATAATTTGTAATAAGTTCTGGTTACATAGTTTTCCCAGTGTTTATATTGTTTTTATTATATTAAAATATATGTCGAACTTTAAATCAATAGTTTTTCTCTTTACGACTCTTTTTTTATTTGTTTCTATTCTTATGCTTCATCGATTTGTGTTTCAGGTAGAGACATGATTATCGTTAGCGTACACATTTGTATTTTAAAGAGTACAGGTTTTTTAAAAAGACAGAACTATAAACGTTTTGAGAAAATGTTTTAGATTCGAAATACATTTAAAAACTATTTAGAGCATAAGTGAATGTATACTTGTGTTACGTGTTAAATTTATTTCTGACGAACCTCAGATTTATTATGTTAAGGTGGGGCGATTTCAAATAGCAGGAAATTTGAAAATAAAATTTAAAAGCTAATTGAATATCAGTGTGTATCACATTTATGATAACTGCCAACAAGCTTGATACACACAATTGTTTTCTTAACACATACATTTTAATATGCAAACAACAAAATACAATTTATATTAACGGTTATTACAAATAATTGTTTATATACAAGAGTTTTACAAACTTATAAATTATAATGAATCTTATATTTAGTTCAGAGTTGAATATTTTATCGACGGTTAAGGTCCACTGCGAGCTTATTAATTCTCTGTTGATATTGTTACATTTCGCTTAAGCTAGCTAACCGTCTATTTTTGGCTAGTCTCACATTGTTTACAAGTTGATTTCTTAAACGACGAAGATATTAAATATCCTCTTGGAAATACTAATGTCTAAAGTTAATTCATTATAGTTGAACGTTTTAATGCTCTAATTATATAAATTTTCCTGGTAAAATTCTGTAGGTTTCCGATTAATAAGGGACTAATAATTATAGCTTCTGAAGCTTACAGTACACTGACTGTAGCAAACTAAGACTATGAAACTATCTCTGTGTCTTGTTATATGGCTAGCTTATTAGGCGAGATTCTCGAAAATTCACCTGGCAACAATATTCGAAGATACCTATACCTGTTATACTCTTGAGAATCTTCTACAAATTTAGAGAACAGGCGAGACTTGAGCAATACACATTTAACAGTGTTCACTACATACATTAAAGTGAAACAAAATATATTAAATCAAATGTATAACAGTAAATCTGTTACACTTGTAATTCAAAAAAGGACGATTTTTTGATAAATAAAATTATATTTCAGGACGAAGAAAGAAAATCAGTTGAGTGTTACAGACTAGTGTAAGTTCTATTTATTTTTTCAAGATTGGTTTTTACTTTGAGATTTTATAGTAGGTCTACTTTAATTAGTTTGTATAATTGATATACAAAATGTTCCATATATGAGTACCTATACGTTTTTCAGAAACGTGTATTCTTTTACTGACGACTTTCAATTTTTGAAACTTAGCCCTCTCGGCTAGCGCAGATAAGTTGTGTAGCTTTGCTTGAATATTTGAAAAAAAAAGTCAACTTATTTCTGTGTTTTTGTTGCTGGTTTAGTGTTTATTCAACTAAAGTGTGGATTTATTCAAGAAACGTGTCTCGATTTAATCGGAATATCTAGCATATAATAAATGATATTAATTTCTAAAACCTCAAACTGAACCGTTTCTTTTATATCTATATATTAGCAAGAGTACCCTTCTATTGGGCGAGTGAACTAAAATTCGTTTGTGACAAACGAGAGAAAATTGTTCTCTCCCTTAACATAATGTAAATTAAAAGAACAATAAAAATACATAAAGGTACCCATGCTGAAAAGAAAGACATAGTGTTTGCAAGAACTCTTGCAATACGAAAGTAGATGGGGTTCAATCCTCCTCATGTCATCCTATGTCACTGTGCCAAGTTGTATTGACTTGGGATTTTGCTTTCCGATGATAAATATGAAATTAGATGGGGATCTGACCCCTTCAAATTAGATGGGCCCCTCATGACCTTCCTCATGCCATACTGTACCACTATGTGAAGTTTGGTACTCATTAATTAAATAATGTAGAAACGTATAAGGAACAGACGCACACATATATTGATGTTTATTTAAATAAAAGATCAGGTTCCAATCCATCCCTTCATGACTTTCCTCAAGTCATCCTATGTCACTTAATCAAGTTTTGTGTTGACTGATCAAGAAATGTTGAAACGTGTAGGGAACAGATATGAAATGATAGTTACTGTTTCGCTTGACAATAATACTTGTAAATGGTTATATTTTTGGCTGTTCTCATTAACCGATAAAACAGGTTTTAAACAATGTATTATGTTAAACTACTGGTAAAAATAAATATAATTTAATGTTTAAATACAGTTATATCACAAGTTAATGAACAACAACTAATAAAATAACAACATATTGGTTAATAAGAGCTCAGGTAAAGTAAGTAAGCAAGAAACAGTTGCTATAACTTGATAGTTATCCATGTTTCCTTACGAAATAGAAACCATAAGTTTGATTATTTCTGAAGCAAACATACAGTTCCAGTCGAAACGATCTTCAGATGTAAAGTCGACAGTCTTCTTGCCTATTTCTCTCGTCAGTAATATTGGTATCTTCCCAAAGAGACACAAAAATATAAGTTTAAATAAAGGGATAGCACCATATTCCCTTTTATCATTCATTATCTGTAGACTAAATATCTTATTCTGCTAGCAGCATCATAGCATTAGTACATTCTTAAAGGGATGAATTACTATGAAATTTACCCCGTGAGATTCTTCAGCTTTTCAAATTTTTTGTCATATGTAAAAAAACAGAAACAAACACGAACAAACTGTTCACTCTTCCTCAAGAGCAAAACGTGTGATGATGATGTCATCGGATGGTTGGTAAAATATTTTAGCAATTTTAAACAATTATGATTGATAATTCATGAAATCTTTACACTTTGAATGATTGGCTTTTACCTTTCACTTCATAAGAAGGTTGCTCTGTTTTCCAAAAGGTGCTTGAATTTCTTTAATTCTAAGTTTTAAAGCTTTATAGTAAACTAAAATGTCCAGTCTTCAATTAATAATTCATGAAATATTAATCTTAGTACTTTGTTCTTTTGAAGCCACAAAGTTTATGCCCTGCACATTTCTAGTTTAAAATATTTCCAAAACCATGTAATCTTTAATGTCATACTTTCACTGAAAAAGAAATTCTGGAGAGTAAAAACCTTGTGTGTACAGGTACGCATGTATGAAAACATCTTTAAAATATTATTTTGGTGAATCCTCAGACAAAACATTTATGCCTTTACAGAATTACTTTATGAACTAAATACTTTTAGGAATTCTTTCAATATAATCAAAGCCATAATTTTTTGAAGGATTGCTGATGAAACAAGTTAAATATAAAATTTACAAAAGAAAGAACCTGTTACATAGATTTATGTCTTTCAGTAGCCATTTCATAGCCTACTTGTATAATTATTGTTTCTATAATGTGTAATAAGACATGCAATATCATTAAAAAAAAATGTTTAAGTGCAGGAAATGAAACCTGAAAGTCACATTTTCAGCAGATTTTCCTTACCAACTTTGTTAAAGATCTTAATGCATGTAAGGAATTTGTTAATAAGCACACTAGCATCACTATGACACCTGTTTATTTTTTATAATATTTCAACCAACTTTAACATATTGCACAAATTCAAGTATAAATCAATACCAACAAACAGGCTGTTTTATGGTAACACAACTATGGGAAGAGAAATAATGACTGAGAGATAAAACATAACATTTTGTTTTAAGCATCATAACTGAGCACTGTTCAGACAGTTTAATACACTGTTAAGCTTTAATACTTATTATTATTATGCAAATATAGAAATTCAGTTGCTGTATAACTGCTTGCATTTATTCACATCTAAGTGATATGCAAAAAAGTAAAGAAATTTCAGAAACACAGCCAATATATCTGTATTACTTTAAGGAGACTTTTTTCAGTTTTTATAATTAAGTCTATACAGCAATGGTTTTCAGTTTTCTTGCCTCATAGATCCCCTTCACAAACAAAAGACAATCTTGTTAACCCTAAGTCTACAGGAGATGAAACAATGGCATATAAAAGAAACTTTTAATACAATTTTATTTTCATTTGATTGACTATATTGTATGCTTTATTTGTTGTTTAATTGTATTAATGAAATTTGATCTTCATTTCATATTTAACTTCAGAATGTTCATAGACCAAAGGCAGAGGTTGGCCATATAGAATAAAATGATAACTCCTATACTAAAATCACAGAATAACAATCTTAGAAATAATATAAAGGAAAATCACACAGCCTTCACAGAAAAAACAAAACTGAATAGACTGATTTACAGAAAAACCTACATCATTTATTACTGGTGTAAACCATGGAACTTCACAAGCTAAAGCAGCACAAGTGCTAAAAACTCGATTTGCTATAAACACTACCATACCTTGTTTTCATCTCTATCCACAATATCTATACAGTTTCAAACTTTCACATTATATTTTATTTTCATTAACAATGATAATACTGAACCATTAACACTGATAAGTCAAGCCTTGTGTGTGTTTTCATAAATCAAATAGTACCATTTCAAAACTGTTTATGTTATGAAGCCTGTCTTCTGCTATAACATAGTTGAAAATTCACTTATTTGCTACATACCCTACTTATTTACTCACTGGAAGTTTAAAACAAATGTGCACACATTTTACTCAAAATTAATAGAGGACTGGACAGACAATAAAAAATGTTTGTGAACATCAAAATATCAAGTCATCAAAAATAGACATCTAGTGTTTTATAAGTAGTCTCCAATGGTAATGCATATTAAGATTGGTCACTTACATCTAATACACTAAAGCATTTCACAAGTCTTAACTTTTTAAGGCATTTTAGTATATACACAATACTTTCCAGCAGCATTCACTTTCCATACAGATTCACCAGATGTACAAGTCACATTGCGATAATTTCCTCCACAGTTCAGCTTCACACTGATAGATTTTTTTGTAGATTTATCTGTCTCTTTAAAACCAATAACAACTTTTTACCAATACTTTAGCCATATTGTATGACTGGTATGGATATTAATACTTTTATTGATAAGGAGAGAACAATGTTTTGACCTTCCCAGGTCATATTCAGGTTAAGAAAGGTTAACCATATTGTCAGTGAACTTGCTTAAACATGTTGATTGACCAGAAATATTCCAGTTCTGGATGTTTTTGCACTTATCAAGTTATGCAAGGTGACCATTTTAAAATATCTTTCCCCTAGATGTTTTCTCAACATATTTATACATTTCTCAGAAATGACTGGAGGACCAATGAAACTACCTCTTATCTAATGGCCAGTTTGGAGGGTTAACTATAATGAATTCACCAGTGTTGTGGTTGCTCCTGTCCTTGTACCCTCATGGGTACATACCAAAGAAGAAATCAAAATAGTCTTGTATTCCAGTACCTAGGTTCTGAATGAAATTACTGTGCCTGGGAATGGCAGATGTAGTGGGGTTGGTGTAACGTGTTTTTTGCTTTTGCATATAGGTTCTTAGAATAGAAAGTATATTAGTAGTGTTAAATTATTATGCACTTGTTTTAATTTTTTTTAATGTTAATCTATGTTTGCATAGTCATATGAAATATAGAAACTTAAGTAATTTTTAATATAGGTACATCTTTTGTCCAATTGTACAAAGTTCATCATATTTTAATAGTTACAAATGAAATATACTTGTTGAATTGTGAATGTATACTTCACCTGATAAATGAGCAAACTTTTGTTCATGGGCTAGTATTACGATCTTAAACTAACTGGAATAATTAACTTTTTGTGTGCCTGTGGGAGCTCATTATACTTAATTTATGAGTGATCTTAGATTGGCATGTATTTTATGAAATTGTAGTAACTGTCTTTTCGTGGAACAGTAAGACAAGTAAATCTGTAAATGACAAAAAATAACCGTAAGTATCATATTTTGGAACAAAACCTTTTATTTTATGACGACTTATAGGTAAACAGCTATTGGAGATTAAAATTTAAAATATATTTTACAATATTCATAACTGTATTATGTATCACTTTATAAAATGTTACATCACATTTATATACATTATTATATACCTAATAAGAGAGTGTACTAATTCTCAGTTGATAACACTTAACCATACCTGCTTTATGTCCTTTCTGTCGCATTTACTTCAGGATATTCAGAAGTGAATGTAAATAAAAATTAAGAATTGTTTAAGCTGCTTAAGTATACCATATCAGAAGACTTACAGTCTCAATATTCTTTTGAAGTAATTAAAAGGTTTGATGTGAACATATATATAGATCTTCATTTTAGACAGAACTATTTCCAAAATAACATCACTCTTGCAGGAAAGAATGGATATGGCCACACTGTCTTTAACTGACTCTGATCTCCAGGCCCTGTGAAGGAAAAGATGTTTCTCTCTTTAGATTCTGGAAAATGCAGCTTCAGTGAAAGCGCCATCCACACATTGTTTCTTTACAGACAAAGGAAAACCATGAAGAAGAATGAAAACTCGTAACATAGTCAGTGTAATCCATTAAGACAACACAGTAGCAAAAAAGTTTCATAAAAATGAAATGATGTTCACAAAATAATTAGTTGTGAACAAAGATGAGAACAGTTATGTCTAATCAATCCCTAGTAAACTTAAACTTTTGAAAGTGTCTACCAATTTTCAACTTAGAATTAAAATTTAAAAGAATTACTCAAAATTCCTAATGAATTTTTTTTTTCTGTAAATTTATGGACATCATTTACAAACATCTCCTTTGAAAACTAATTTTTCCAAATTTATTTCCAATACCAGTGCTTCAAAATCACTGGCCCTCACCACTGTTTAGTTTTAGTTTAAAACCTCCTTATAGCTGAGTTAATAGTCTTAGAAAACAAGCCAGCTGCTACAGTATTTAAATGTAAACCACCCATTCCAAGAGCTCCTTCTTCCGATGAACTTGATCGATACAAGTCCAGTCAGTCTGCTCATCCTTACAGTTTACTTACTGAAACCTAAACCTAACATTTAACCCTAGTGACCTACTTATAACTTCATTTACACAGTTAATTCTTGGTTATACTCTCCACCTGTTCTCCCACATAGCATAATCTAATTATTTTGTCCTCATTTACCAACAGATTATTCTAACCATATATCTTGTCGATAAATCACCTACAACTTCCATATCCTTCTCTGATCCTTTTGTTTTCATTTTCTCCAACAGTTCATATGCAGAATCCAAATTCTGAAATTTGTTTGTCAACATAATAGGTTCATAACAAGAAAATTCATTATTTTTTACTCTAATACTAATAGCACTCTTTCTATCATCCTGAAAGTCACTGTCATATGATATATCCCTTTCATATTAATAAATTATTTATCTTCTGACTACTGCTTCCATTTCACATAATCTACAATTCTTTTCATTGCCTCTAACTTCTCCAATTATATAAGTTCTACATAAAATCGTATACCTTCGTCACTAATTTTCTTTAGTACGTAGCGACCTGGTATATCTTGGGACTTAAAGTACTTGACTCGTACTCTTGAGCGGCTAATAACTTTATGACGTCCTTTTGAATGAAAGAATACACACTAGTAAGGATAAAAGAGCGAGCATGTTATGTAACGGGTAAATTCGAACTCCCAATTCTTTGTTAATATTTATCCAATTTTTTCTTTTAATATCTTGTGGGAAAACACTCATTAAAAAAATAACATATGTGTATTGTCACCTGCATATTTTCTACGGCTGTGATTGGACATCTACTTAGTAGAATTTAACAATGACTTTCAAGTAATGACGTCAATACTGATTATACTACAGAGTATCTTAGCAACGTTAAACGTAGAGAAAAGAATTTCGGAAAGTTAGTGAAGAACAAGAAGCCTAAAAAATATTGATATTTCGTCTTATAAAAAGAGAAGTAAGATATTATAATGGAATTAACATTAAAAATTATTATTTTTGCTTAATTATATTTGCTGTCAAACCCAACCCAAATGTATGAAAATTTATTTTATCTCTTAAAATGTGAAAACATGTACTATTATATCCAGAAACGAAATAATACAGCAGTTCCTTTACACAACTTGTTTCCAACCGAAAACCCTCAGTCACTGCTTCTGTTAATTACGATTGCAGAAGCTAAAGCGGAACGATTGTATCTGTAGGAAATAAAATCATAATATAAAACTAATACAGATGTCCTTTAATTTGGGTTGTACGAGTTCTTGATAGGGGACATTTAGAAAATTTATGGAAATGAAACCAGCAAGAAATCGTTGTACTGATTCATGATGAGGAAAACTCACTTGAGAAAAATGTATTCAAAAGTCGGCTGGTATTGGTATTAACACTTTAATTGAAATTAAGTACAGTTTGAGTTCCTCTTCCTCCAGTATGTTATGGGTTACTGAATTATGTGAGCATGAATAAAAGTGTTGTATCTTTTCGCTTCAAGACAAACAAACACAGCTATTTTATAACAGAAGTTCAAAGTTACTTCTGTCGACATGTTTTTCATAATCCTTTTAGACATGGTTTTTAGTCTTTTGTGTCAATTTGGATGAAAATATTCAAATTAATCAAAGATGTTGGCCGTGAGTATAAAGCAGATATAAGTTTGTTTTCGTCTTTGAATTTCGCGCAAAGCTACTCGAGGTCTATCTGCGCTAGCCGTCCCTAATTTAGCAGTGTAATACTAGAGGGAAAGCAGTTAGTCATCACCACCCACCGCCAACTCTTGGGCTACTCCTTTACCAACGAATAGTGGGATTGACCGCCACCTTATAACGCACTCATGGCTGGGAGAGCGAGCATGTTTGGTGCGACCGAGATTCGAACCCGCGACCCTCGGATTACGAGTCAAACGTTTTAACACACTTGGCCATGCCGGACCAAGTTACCCTATTGAAATGTTTTTCATAATTCTTAGACATAGTATCTAGTCTTTTGTATTAATTTGGATGGAAATCAAATTAATCAAAGATGTTGACCGTAGATATAAAGAAGAGATGAGACTGATAAATGTTATTCAGTGGTGATGTGATTTAAACATTCCAACTCAATACATTTAACTAATTGATCATTTAGATTTGTAAACATTACTTGGATTTAAAAGTAAATTTATACTTAAACAGAAAAAAAAGGGAGAATTTTACCTATCGTAATAAAAACTTCCTGCGCAAACACAAATAAAACACCTTCTTAAATATTTTTATGAAGATGGTTATGTTGATACTTTTTACAATTTTATTTAATTTTTTATTTAGTTTATTTGGCATCACAAAACAACATCAACTGCCCTTGTGGATACATGTTAAGAGAAATCATGGCTGTAAGTTGTGAATATGGATATACTTTGTTTGTATTCATTTCATCTTTTCATATAAAAATTTGAGGGACATAATCTGTTTGGTAGAAATATGTCTTTATAATAATTTAATGAGAAAACTCTAGATAAACTAAAATACATTTGATATCTTCCCAACTTTAAAGCTCTGACTGAAACGAAGTGTTTTGCTAGTTCATTTTTTAGTATATTTTACACGAGACAGGAATTAAAACCTGACTACGAATATGAATTTTCTTACACAGAGACACAAAGCAACTTGGAATAGATCTAAAGAATATGTTTTATTATAATATGCGAAGTAAGCAGTACGTGCAATGAGATTTTGTGAATTTCAGTAAGAAGAATATATTACAACAAGAAAACACCTATACTAATTACATCATGACATAAAAGACCACAAGTTACGTAAAATTTTTCGGGTCTTACAAATTACTATACATGGTAGAAATGCTAGGTGTTGTTTAATGTCTTGTGTTGGTGTTCACTGATTGATGGCCCCATATTTGAGCACAATGTATCGCTGAATACGTTTCATACTTTTAACTGAAGGGTGTTTTAACTACCTTAATCATGATTGTTATTCAGTTAAAAATAGTTACATAAGAGTGGTAACTATTGCTAATAGTTATCTGCATCTATTTGACAATTGTAAATAAAGAACGGCTCTGTCTGAAACTTAGGAAGGATTTGAACTGGATTTTTATACCTTCTGTCATATAATGTGCCATTTCTTCTGCTTTTGTTTTGAGACATTATTTTGGATGTTTTAACAGCTCTCTGTTAAGAAAAGTTATTATTATTATTATTCTCACAAGCATCGCCAGTATCTGAGGACACCATTTCGAACACTTCCATGCCTGTTCTCTCTTCACTTATTATAGAAGTTAAGGCTGTCTGTGCTATTATATTTTGTCACCATGTTTTTTCAGCCTCCTTTTGCTCTTGTATTCAGCGTTTCGTTGCATCAAGTTTCAGAATAAATTTACGTATTTTATGCCATAAACGCAAACGAAACATTAATATAAACATTAATAAGTGCATTATGGGAAATACCACATGCCAAACTCTTGTTTACTATTTTACCAATGTATAGAGGGTCGAACATCCTCATCACCTGGCCGTTTCTACATTACAAGTTTTGTTGAACCAAGTTGCTAACGCATTTTCTTTCCGATTATCACAAAATAAAATCAGATGTAAATTTTAATTGAACGTGAATTATATTAATAAATTTCATTTTCGCTAAAAATAGTATTAACATTTTAATAACTATGGTTCTGTTTTTCATACTTACCGAAGCAACCTTAAACTTTAAAAATGTGTTTTCCTCACAACAAAACCATATTGGGTTATCTGTTGAGTCCAGCGGGGAGATTTGAAAACCCCTGTTTTCGTCTTGTAAGTCTGAATGCTTCCGCTGTACCAGCGGCAGACTGTAGATATGGCACAACATTATCGATTTAAAAGAAAGACAGATTAATATTTATCTTAAATGTTGCTATGAGAAACTATTAATAACTCTTTGAATACTATTTCACTAACGAATAGTGGGATTGGATTCATCGTCCCATAATAACGCCCCCACGTCTTAAAAGACGAGAATATTTGGTGTAATGCAGATTCGAACCTGCGATCTTTAGATTACAAGGCGGGTGCCTTAACCACGTGGCCAAAACGGACCGTTTTACCACGAATCTGCGATAAGAACAAAAGATGCAAATACCGTTTTCTGAATTAAACATAAACAATCTGAAATAAATACATATGCTGGTTATATGTACACACATCATAAAGTCCATATAAAAACTATTTATTAAAAGATAACTACTTAGCATATTTTCCTTTTAAAATTAATATGTTATTCTAATTGTACTTTTGTTGTTATAATAAAAATACAATTTGTTTGTGATATAATTTCAAACTTTAACTTACTTTTTCATATCCATAAGTCTCAGTAACTTTTCACAGTTCCTGGTGGCTGTACTCAACCAGTTTCTTCTGCTCCCTCACTACTAGCTATTTAAAAAGGAGACAAACGTTAATTAAATGATTGATATTTTGAAATTAAGAACAAATTTACACAACTGGTTATCTTTGCTTTGCTCACAACGGATATCGAAGATTCTCAGTGTAACTATTTCTTGAACGGCGAAACTTATGAAACTGGTAAAACAAGGAAATAAAAGTGATATATTCCAGTATTTTGGTATTCATATCCACAAGAAAATCATTTCGATATTTTGATATTACTCCCAGGGACAAGCGGTAAATACACGGACTTACAACGTTAGAAATCTGGTTTCAATACCTGTCACAGACAGAACGCAGAGAGATATTTATGTAGTTTTATCTTAACTTTATGGAGAGACAGAAATTTGGTTAAATATATATATTTGTTTCACTAGGATAAGAAAAAAGAATGGCCAGGATCAAGCCTAAAAGCTTGAATAATACTCAGAAAAGCTCTAAAGAAAAGGTAAAATATCTCTATTTTTTTGGTTGTCTAATATTAAAAGTACCAGCAAAATCTTTCAAAATTTGTGAAACGTTTTTCTAAAATATTTATTTTATCATTTGGTAGACCCAAGAACAAAACCGCCCCCACCTCCCACTTATCAAATTTACACCAATTGCAAAACTGTAAAACAAGCATCGAAAGTATGGAATTAAAAAAACCCAACCTAAGTTCAGTTACTTCTCTTCGCCAGAACAACCACAAAAAGATTTCTCAAGCAATTTCAATTCAAAATCGGAGAAAAGAAATCTGCAAAGAAAATATTTCATATCAATATATTTATTTCAACACATGAATTTCCACTTTCTAAAACTGAACTTCTTGTTCCTTTTCAAGCACTAAACAAAGTCAGATGTCTTAGTAAAAAACTAAACAGTTGTTTTATCTTTACGAAATCAAACTGAATCTGAGTTTCGTTTCAAACTTTTAAATAATCAACCTACATGCCGCAATGGTGGCAATAATTATATATTTTGTACAAATTGTATATAATTTCCAGTATCATATCCACCAGGATGTGACAATTCAAATAGTAGTCTCAAGCGATTTAACGGAGAACAATCGTTACAGTAACATTTCCCTTTTGGCTGTTACGTCTAGAATATTTAAAGATCCGGTGTAATAGTTTTAGAAGCAAAGCAGCATTATCATCAGTTAACAATAATTTCCAAACTTAATTATTGAAATAGAAGAAAAAAAGTAACATTTAATTTAATTGAAAACTCAATATACACACGGCATATTCATCTGACACAAGCGACTAATCATGTACAAGTCGTAAATAAACATCTTCAACTCTTTTCTTGTCAGAGCAAATAAAGACTACATGAGCCTAATATTTGAAGCCGTAGTTATAGAGAACCACGAGAAAATCCTGTACATTAGAAAACTAACACATATCTTATACTCTGTATACCTAACCATGTTCTTACCAAACGAAAGTTAGTTAAAAAGGATCAAAATGTAGAAAGGAAACCATATTTATTACAAGCCAAACACATTGAAGACAAAGGAAAATCTTGTTCATCATCTCGTCGCGATCCAACAGCTAGGTTTCTTTAGTAAGCTTGGAAACAAATCAACATATTTTGGACTGTGTTTTAAATGATAATGAGCTATTGTCACCTCATGATAGAATATAAAATAATCTGACAATTGGAATAGACTACACACAGACAAAATAGGACAAAAATCGAATCTCACATCACAACCAATCAATTCTGCAAACTTAGTGGAATTGTTAATTTACAACCAACACCACAATTGGGTAGTGAAGGATTAAAAAGTGAAATAATTCATATTAGTCTTATTTTATAGATGTACGTTTCAACGAATATTTGAATTAAACATCACCCTCACGTGCTGTTATTGATCATACTAGGCTAAACACGAAAGTTGGAAGTGTGAACACCTTTTGAGTTCTTACACTTTTAACATTTAGAAACATTCCCGTACCATGTCTAACAAGCATATTTCAGATTTAAAAAAATTATGACAAGTCTCGACATATTCTTACAAAGAAATGTGTCTCTATTTCATTATTCATTAAATCCGTTCACTTTTTGCTATTTTCAATTGTTCCCGGATATCATTGACTCTAGTACTTCATGCTTAACATAATATTTTATGCTGAATTTTGTTCTTGTACGTTCTCTGCTATGACCAAAATTTCAATATTCTTATATCTTCTACATGCTAATGTATACAATATTTTAGATCACGTTTTGTTTCTCCATTACAGTTTCTTCCACGTAGAAAGTCATATTTATAAATTTAAATATTTTATAGTTACCGAATGTTACTTTTGTATTACCTAAAATCTGATTTATCTTTGTTATCGATTAAAATATAGGATAAGATATTTGGTGATTTTCAACACGTTAAACAAAATAATAATTAAACCTGCAACATAAGACACAAGAAACATTCCTTTTAATGCTTCAGTAAAGAAGTACTTTAGGCTCAGTAAAGCAATGAGTTGGTAAACAACAATCTATATTTTAATGAAGTGATTTAGTTTGGGGAGAACGTACAACGCTTTTCGAAAGAGTGTTGGTCTGTCTCTCTTCAGATATGGTATTTAGCAAAGCAGTACATGGTATATATACAAGAGGTACAATAATTTAGAGTAAAAGAAGTGTTTCCATCATATGAAAAGATTATATATAAATGTAAAGGTTGGTAAAGTCTATGGTTGGTGAATGAACGAAGCGAAATATGGTTGATATTGCTAGAGACATTATCACGGTTTGGAGAAATGCCGTTTGGTTTGTTGATCTCCGTAGTTTCTAAAGAATATATTTTCGTTTTCAGTTGCACGATAGCGTACGAGTAAAGTGTACAGTTACAAGGTATTTTGTGACAAGGCTCAAATGGCTGGCATGTTAAAAACGATATTTGGAATTCATCCTTACTCATATGACCTTTATATTCTTTTTATGATTTAGTTACAAGAAATGTGATATTTGTCTATTATATTTCACAATACATTCCTATGGGATTCTACGTACATGATATATTTTGTTCCTTCATTAGTAGTTATTTAGGGTTAAAGAATAAGACGTTTATATTATTTCAAGTTTTAATATCATTTTCCATTTATTAAAGAGGCTGGTAATTTCATAAGAAATTTCTGGTATGAAATGGTTTGTTTGTTTCTGTTTTTAATTTCGCGCAAAACTACACAGGAGCTATCTGCGCTGCCATCCCTAATTTAGTAGTGTAAGACTAGAAGAGAGCATGAAATGGTATGCCGGTAGAATGGATTTGGTTGTTATAATATATTGTGTGGTTTTGAACGTTAATACAAGCCCTATTATATAACTTTGGCCTAAACCTTTAGGTAGTACTACATTTTCTAAGTAGTGCAATTCAGTTCTAAATCTTCTTTGTGAGTTCAGTGATTGTAGGATTCTCTTCCTAAAACTAAAAAACAATCGTTCTATTCATAACTTAGATATATGCATTTAAATATCTGTGTGCGTATAACATGGAATAATCCGTAAAGATACCAGTTAAAAATTTCCTTAGAAGTCAAATTGTTAATGAAAACAGCTTTATATTATTTTCTCTTCAGGTTTAAAATCAGACAAAAACCAATCACAATGTTACTGAAAAAAAATTGCCTTTGTCAGGATACCACATTTTTCCTAGAGCAATCAGTGACACCCTCTGTGAGCTCCAAGAAAATCAGTTCCTCCAGAGATTGTGACAAAAGGGACGCTTAACACTGCATTTTGTAATGCCGTAATAATAGTAAAACGTGTACATGCCATGAATCACGAGAATAATTATACAATCTGCAGGATACAAAACAGAATGAAATAGGAACTTGAAAACAAGAAATAAAAACATTTTTTTACCTTCATTTTATTCTTATATGCTCTTGAAACAAAACACGTTAGAAGACTCTTCACCAAACGTCTAATTTACTAATATATTTCGTGAGTGCAAATCTAACTAAATATGAAGGAATGATATGTTCAGTTGATTAATTTCAGTTTCATTCATTAAAGGGAAAACAAAATTGTGGAAACAAATATAATGAGATGATTCTTCAGAAAATAATGTAACCGTTAAATTAAAATTACAATAACAAACAGTTTGAACTGATAAAGATGCCACATCGAAGAACGAGGTTCGCCATGGCCAGGTGGGTTAAGGCATTCGACTCGTAATCTGTGGGTTTCGGGTTCGAATCCCTGTCACACCAAACATGCTCGCCCTTTCAGCTGTGGAAACGCTATAAAGTGAGGTTCAAACCCTTTATTCGTTGATAAAAGAGTAGCCCAAAAGTTGGCGGTGGGTGGTGATGACTAGCTGCCTTCCCTCTAGTCTTACACTGCTAAATTAGGGACGGCTAGCAAAGACAGTTTTGGTGTATCTTTGCACGAACGTAAAAAAACAAAAGGACAATACGATGTAGTTATTAAAGTCATAGTTTACCTCGTGTACAAGCTGCTGTTATTGTGTTTTGAATTTAATTATTTAATCTAGCATATTCCTTACTAGATATCAAAGCAAAACTAGTTTAGATGTTATTTAATTTTCTAGAAATCAGTATTTTTTATCTTGACTTAGGTGAATCTTGGCTAATTAATGATACAATCTGGAATGAAGAAGAAGAATCAGTTCCTTCCGATTTTCATACCCAAAAGGTATGTATTCTCAAGTTCCTACTGGATTTTCATACCCAATAGGTATGTATTCTCAAATAAATCCTGACTTTATCTAAGTGGTTGCCAGGACGCTCTGCTCACACACCCAGAAAGCTGTTTTGAGCTCCTGTCACACCAAACACATTCAACCTATTTAGTCGAAAGGGAAAATTACAATATGACAGTCTATTTCATTATTCGTTGATCTAAGAGTAACCCAATAGTTGACAGTGTAAGGTGTTGACTTGTGTCTTTCCTTTAGACTACAATTGCTGAAAATATGGTTGGTGTATACAGCCTACGTGTTGTTTCGCGCAAAATTTAAAAGAAACCAAATGAAATAGACTAAGTATCGAAAAAAAATTAAAATTATAAAAATATTTTAAAATAGTTTCTCAGTAAATATGTAACAGTTCATGTATATTATATATTGTTGTTCTTAGTTGTTTTATCTCACCATAAAACTTGTGTTTTGATAAGAATGCCTACTATTGATGATTATAATCTGTTATCAAGCAGAAAACTGTTAACTTAAAATTCAATGAAAAGTATGTAATCCAATGATTTAATTAGGTTTCATAGTTACTACATAACCTATGTATTTCTTCAAGTACATTGCATCTTTGCTGCTTGGCTACAACTAGTTAAACGCTACCTGTCATAACATCTTTGCCGTCAACATCTTGTAGAGTCGTTTTCACTTATAATTTGTTTTGGGACCTTAATTCTTGTATTTTTGATTCAAGCAGACAAATTTGGTAACATATGTTTTATGTGACCGTTAAATAGCCATAATTCGTTATCTATTCCACCATATAAATATTTATGTACGTTTAATAATCATCTGACTAACCTCAACTACTGTTTTCTCTATACACAATTGCAACCATTTTTCATTATAAGTAACTTTAGTGTGGGTATTATAGTAACTTGTGAATGAGAGTGGAGAAGAATATGTTAACTCCATTACATCTGCAATATCCACTATTATCGAGGACCTCTGTATAATACCAGGACTCCACAGTTTGACTCATACACGACAGATCTAGTAGTTATTGAAATACTGTTCATACTGTTATACTGTCTGAACAATAATTGTTTTAGTGTGGATCGTGATATTCATCAATTTTATCTCAGTTGTTAACCATTAACATTAAGGTACTGATTTATCAATATAACACAATTCATTTAAATAAATATTGATCTCTCTCTCATACAAGTCACTTTTGTGTAAATATACTATGACAAATTAATTATTTGTAAGTATTGCTTCTATTCCAGTGACTTTGCCCCAGAAGAAATCATTGAAGGAGAGGATTGAGGACGGGTTTAGAAGAGTTTTTTGTTGTAAGCATCAAACCAAGCAGGAAAGAGTCTGGTGTCACGACTCGTAAGTTCTAGGTTTTTATGAATTAACTAGGATACAGTATTTTCATACTACATATACTCAACGTAATGTATAGCTTTACGAAAAAGTCTGACTGAACTTATCGCTTCTTACGGCCCTTTAGAAACATACATTTTACTACACATATCCATGTAATCGTTTTTCACAGTGTACAGTTTAGCCGAAGGATAAACACTAAAGCTTTTGCGATAAGTGGCTTTGTGGACAACGTTGTGTGCCTTTCGTGTATTTTTTCTGATCCGAGTGAAAGCTATACTGACTATTTAACTCTATTTTACCTGAGACTAAATATCTAGAGGGTGAATAACTTGAACATCCAATTGACATTTAGTAGGCGTTTTCTTTTTGTTTTTGTATGAAACTCTCGTACATTTCATCACGAATATTCTCTGGTTGAAAACTGAGAGTTCTTAATTTCTCAACCTCCTGGAAAGTCTCTCAGTAGCTTGATACCGATATTTTCAATTGATGGGTATTTTATGCTCACAAGGGCTAAATGGCAAGTCAGAATCACTTAACATTACTAATTCTAAACAACTGACCAGCTACTCATTACCATAAGAAACTTTAACCGTCTGTTAGACCCGAAGAATGGGAATGACTGCCATTACTATAACCCGAGCACAACCGAACTTACGGGCTGTATTCAGCTGCATTGTGGCTCGAATATTAGACACTGAGAAACGCAACACTGCATACTGAATATCAGTTATTGCTGGCCCGTCCAAGTAGAATATAATAAGTATAAATTTATCTTTTAATCTCTGAAAGGATCTGTTTGAAGGAAGAGTGATGTGAAAATGTAACAGATTTTAACATGTCCCTAGGGTAATCTACGATTTCTAATTTAAAATACGTTTATATTAAACTTTAACTTGTATTGACTTTGTATATCATACAGCTTCGTTGGACTTCTTTGAACAACCATGTCGTAGTTTCTTTTTTGTTTATTTCTTACTATCATCCGCGTGGCATGACAGTAATTGGATGTCTCACCTTTTTAATTTATGCATGTATAAAAGGGAAACAACAATCTGTGCTTTAACAACATTTTTTCTCTCCAAAACACACTCCAGTAATAATGATAATGAAGAAATCGAGTTGGATAGCTCACCAGTTTGGAATTACACGACTAGTCGTGTCATTAAATTTGAAGAGGATGAAAAACGTGTTATAGAAATAATAAAGTCTAAAATAAACCTCATGGATTTTGTATTGCTAAGAAGATGTTAAAGAACAGTAATGGTAAGCAGTCTCTTGTTTGTATCAGAATAGCGTTTCTTTATTATTATTATTACAGTAAAAGATGACCTGGAGAGATCACCCATTTTAATCATTTACACCACTTTATGGTAGTGTGTTGTCTCTATAACTTAGATACTAGACACTCAAAATGTTGTCACTTAAGAAACGCTTAACATTGCAATTTGTACTGCCGTGACGTTAGTGAATCGTGCACATGCCACGAATTACGAGAAAGATAATACAATCTGTAGGATACAACACA
Source organism: Tachypleus tridentatus (assembly GCF_004210375.1). NCBI lineage: Eukaryota > Metazoa > Arthropoda > Merostomata > Xiphosura > Limulidae > Tachypleus > Tachypleus tridentatus. Next base: position 21,616 of record NW_027467867.1, read on the forward strand.
GCATGAAGTAAGAACTTGAAAAGCAAGAAATTAAAATATTTGTGACGATTCATTTTGATTTTATCTGCTCTTGGTACAAAACACGTCAGAAGTCCCTTCACCAAGAATCAAGATGATTAATATATGTTGTGAGTGCAAATCTAGTTTGTTTGTTTGTTGTTGAATTTCGCAAAAGCTACTCGAGGGCTATCTGTGCTAGCCGTCCCTAATTTAGGAGTGTGTAGACAAGAGGGGAAGACAGCTAGTCATCACCACCCACCGCCAACTCTTGGGCTACTCTTTTACCAACGAATAGTGGGATTCACCGACACATTATAACGCTCCCACGGCTGAAAGGGCGAGCACGTTTAGCGCGACGGGAATGCGAACCCGCGACCCTCAGATTCCAGCGCCGCACGCCTTAACACGCTTGTCGTGCCGGGCCGAGTGCAAATCTAAAGAAAGATGACAGGATTATGTCTTCAATTTATTATTTTAAATTAATTAATTATAGGGAAAACAAAATTATCATGGCATTATCCGGCAGAAAATAACGTGACGGTTAATTTAAAATTACAATAACAACAGTTTTGAACTGATGATGATGATGTCGTATTAAAGGTCCATATGATTTAGTTATTAAAGTCAGGATTTACCTGGGTGTAGAAGTTGTTGTTATTGTATTTTGAATTTAATTATTTAGTGAAGCAGGTTTGCATTGTAACTGAAACAATTTTATCTTAACGTTTAAAATTTCACTTCAATAGTTTTGAGCCCGACTTGGCCAGGGTGGTTAATACATTGAAATCGTAAGCCCAAAGTTTCGAGTTCGAATCCCTGTCGCGCCAAACATGTTTGCCCTTCCAGCTGTGGGACGTTATAATGCTAGGTTCAATCCCTTTATTCGTTGATAAAGAGTAACCCAAAGAAGTTGGCGGTTGGTGGTGATGAACTAGCTGCCTTCCCTCTAGTCTTACACTGCTAAATTAGGGACGGCTATCAAAGACAGTCCTTGTGTATCATTGCACGAACGTAAAAAAACAAAGGACAATGATGTAGTTAATTAAAGTCATAGTTTACCTCGTGTAAAAGCTGCTGTTATTGTGTTTTGAATTTAATTATTTAATCCAGCATATTCCCTTACTAGATATCAAAGCAAAACTAGTTTAGATGTTATTTAATTTTGTAGAAATCAGTATTTTTTATCTTCAACTTAGATGAATATTGGCCAATCAATGACACAATCTGGAATGAAGAAGAAGAATCAGTTCCTTCCGGGATTTTCATACCCCAAAGGTATGTATTCTCAAGTTCCCTACCGGGATTTTCATACCCAATAGGTATGTATCTCAAATAAATCCTGACCTGCTTTTTTTATCTAAGTGGTTGCCAGGACGCTCTGCTCACAATACCCAGAAAGCTGTTTTGAGCTCCTGTCACACCCAACACACATTCAACCTATTTAGTCGAAAGGGAAAATTACAATATGACAGTCTATTTCATTATTCGTTGATCTAAGAGTAACCCAATAGTTGACGAGTGTAAGGTGTTGACTTGGTGTCTTTCCTTTAGACTACAATTGCTGAAAATATGGTTGGTGTATACAGCCTACGTGTTTACTTTGCGCAAAATTTAAAAGAAACCAAATCGAAATAGACTAAGTATCGAAAAAATTAAAATCATAAAATATTTTAAAATAGTTTCTCAGCAAATATGTAACAGTTCATGTATATTATATATTGTTGTTCTTAGTTGTTTTACATCTCACCATAAAACTTTGTTTTGATAAGAATGCGTACTATTGATTATAATCTGTTATCAAGCAGAAAAACTG
>NW_027467868.1:0-24143 GCF_004210375.1 Tachypleus tridentatus
AAAGATCTCTGTTACACTCGCTTTCTGAAATGGTTTCTCTCCAGTGTGTATCAGCTGATGTATTTTTAGATCACTTTTCCTTCCAAAATTTTTATATATAACACAACTGTATAATTTTACCTATAACAAAGGGAATCCAACACCTTTCAAGTTTATTTTCCACTGAAAGTGTTTTGCCAAATTCATCTTCACAGCCTTGTTTCTGAGGATTGCTGTTTGTTATATCAGGAGTTTCTTGTACTAAACCATTATAACAGGGAAACTGTTTTCCACTATAGCTGTTCATGCAGGTGCTATCTATAATTAGAAAATAAAGGTTATAACAATATTACTTAACTTATACATTACATACAAGTACATTGGTAACTTCTTAAATATATTTCATAATTTCCACTATGTATGACTTTTAAATACTGTTATCAAACATTAAAATATAATAGACCTTTTGCATGCTTAACAATAGCTATTAAACTACTTTCATGTTACATATCTGTATATAATATAATTGAAAATTATTAGTATCTTACCATAATGGATTTAGAATGCATCTATATACATAATCAAAATCTTTAAAAAAAATCAACATACTGATAATATTAATGCAGAAATGAACTGTTGATTATTTAAAGATTATTTTTAGGGTATATTTTAAACTTATAAGATGATCTAAAGAAAGCTATTCAAGATGGGAAGCAAGAGAGATCTAGGAGGCAAAAGGAGTGATGGGTTCAAGAACCTCTCAAGGAAAAACAAGACAGGATGAGAAAAATATCACATTATGTGAAGATAAAAAAGAGCTCACAGAATTGAAAGAGCAAAGACTTGAGATGCTGAGGAGGATATCTCAAAATAAATCTGATCAAAGAACTGTAGTATCAGAACCAAACAAAATCTAAGATCAGACTTTGGTATAAGGAACTTTTCTCCCATAGACAGCTTTATGTGGCTCTTAAAGAGTGGGCAATATAAACAATACTAAAAACTTTGCAGGCAATGCAACATTTAAATCAAAACAGGGGCATATTTATTGAAAATTATGCTTACCAAGAGATTCCATACTTCTGATAACCTGTTTCTGATAAATCAGTAACTTTGTGATATGTTATTCCTATTTGTAATGAAACTGTGATACTTAAAATAAAATACAAAATAGAAAGTGAGAATATCAACATGAAAATGTGGAGTTTATATCATTACAACTATAAACATGAATAGGTATAAGGTCTCTCTCTCTATAACTATATATAGTATTTGCATAAAATAATCTGTAAATATGATGTCTTACAATTACACACATGGTTAAATTTAGAGATAGGTAGTATTTCTTCTTCCTATAATGGAGGATTGGTGTGGCTGTGTCTCTATCTAAATATCTATGTATGTGATTGAAATAATAAATACAATGGTTATTTATATAATCTGTTATGATGAAATACAAGATCTCAATACCAGAAGCAGTGATTGAGGCTTATGAAGTGTGAAGCCATCAACTGAATGGCACCACAAGCAAAACCAATAGAAGAATTTCACACTGAGTATTCAAGATTCAGACAATTAAAAAAAATAGCTGTGGTACATGCAACAACCATTTCTTTATGACAGAACACAAGTTTAAATAAAAGTACTCTCCTCACAACAAGAACACAACTTTCACTAGGACTGTACACAAGGGTTTGATTACATCTTTATTGATGTAATTGTTAAACATAGAACTAAAAATACTTTTTCAATAAAGAACAGCATTTGTAATGTATAAAAGCAGTTTACATCAATAAAGTTTATTAGCATTTTGAGCTCTGTAAATTTAATAATTTTGATGCAATAAGTTGTATACAACTAAAGAACACAATCCAAACACTTTTCCTGTGTAGAATACACACACACAAAACTCCTTGATGATGTATGTCATTTTTCAAAAAAAAAATAAAAAATCTTAACCCCTTTTAGAGAAAAGAAATTCAAACATTTTAAAATATTTCAGAACTTTCTACCAATATATACAAATTTCTCCATCTTTTGGTTTCTCAAAGCCCTCAAATTCATGGCTTCTCAAAGACTCACAAAATTAGTTTCCCTTCACACCCTACTGTATTGGTATAGTTTAATTTACAACCTCAAACTGAAAACTGGAAGATTCATTTGCAAAGACATATAAGCTCTCCTATGATGTCTATGTTTAAGCAAAAATGAAGACTTGAATTTTTTTGGTAACATTCAAAACAACATTTATTGCTTTAAGAATGGTGATTTCAGAAGACATTGATTTTTGGGGTTTTTTTTGCATCAGATGTAACTTACTGAAAAAAATGACTAAATTTTCAAAGTGTTTTCATGAACACTTTGGAAAGTTCCTTGTTTGGATGCTCTCTGATTGTTTCTCATTCTTCCTATTCCATAAATAATTCTGAAGTGTTCAATGAAACTTATTCTTTTGGTTAGGTACTTTTATGATATTTTTACAGTTTATGATAATCTTAACGCTATTTAGTATGGTTTTTCTAATGTAGACCAGATACACCTAAACATAAGATTCCTGTTGCTAAAGAGATGCATGTCAACTTGTTATTCTTAAATAATTCTTACAGAAAAGACAAACACTAGCTTCCAAACCTCAGTATTTCACAAGACCACTCAAACTAAAAGTTGTACCTCATGATCAGTGCCAAATTTACATACATTAAGAATGCTGTTTTTACATATAAAATATTAAGTTAGAACTCGATTTCAGGAAAAAGAATGACAACATAAATTTCAGTTACGTGTACAAAACAGTTTCCCTCCCACTGTTGCTAATCTAGTAAATACTTCCTTTTAAAATAAGCCATAAATTGAAAACAAAATCTACAGATATTCTTATTTATTATGTTTTACCTTTCACCCCATGCAATAAAAGAATATGAGAATAATACAAATGTGTTATTCAAATTTCTACCTTTTAAAAGTATTTGGTCAACTTCTATACAAAAAACATAACTGATAATGATACTTCAGAAAATGTGCAGTGGAACACACAGGCTGGTGTTTTGGAAACACTAAAGAACAGGTTTATTCTTCTTTGCTTAAAAATTTAAAATATACAATTAATGTCTTCAAACATTCATTCTTTTGATTCTTCTAAGATAAAAATCTTTAACAGAGCAACTAACATACACAAAAGAAAAAAACTGTTAATGTATCTCAGAAGAGCTGGTATGGGTATTATCACTTTCATTGATAAGCAGACCTTCCTAGGTCATCTTCAGGTTTCTTAACCTAGGAAGGTCGAAATGTTGTTTTCTTATCAATGAAAGTGATAATACTCATACCAACTGTTCGAGATACATTTTAATTTCAAGTGGGTTTCTTGTCATCAAGAACACTGTTAATATAAAACCTAATCTTAACCATCACAAAATGTTCACTTAGATCTATTTTAATGACTTTCTTATATTTAAAATAAAGTTTCCATACTTAGGTTCAGGCAACAGAATTTTATTTTTTATGATTTTGCATTTGATACTTAATTAACAAACAGTATTACATATATACATACAGTACTGTAAAAAAGTATTAAGACAAAATCAAATTTCAGGCTACTCTTAACAAGCAATGGAAGGTAAATCACAGATGAAACATCAAAACTTTATTAAATTTCATATTTAGTACAATAAAATCTCAGTGGAAGTACTTCAGTTCAGCAAATAATTAATATTTTGTGTGTCCTCATATTGCTCTAATAACTGCAGTCTTTCAGGCATTACTGAAACATATTTAATTAAAGTGTCCTTTGGAATTTTATTCCAAACATCTCCCATAAAGTTTCTTTGAAAGTAACTTCTAATCAAGTTTTTGATCCCTCAAATCACACATCTGGTCAAATGGTTTGTGACTGGGGCCAATGCATCATTTTAATGGCTCTAACAGTTTCTTTCTTAGCTAAGAAATATCTGCATAGGTTAAATGAGTGTTTGGGGTCATTATCTTCTTGGTAGAAGAATCCTTTACCAATAATATGCAAACAGTTAGATATAACACGAAGCATCACTACCTGATGAAACTTGTGCTGGTCCATTGTTTCTTCTATTTAGGTAATATCTCCTGTCACCTCATCAGAAAAATACTCCCCAAACAATCACACTGTTTCCCTCATGCTTCATGATAGGTACTATGCTTTGAAGTAAGTGTTTTTCACCTTTCTTCCATCAGATGTACAACCTATGTTTGAACCAAATATTTCAAACCTGTATTCACCCATCCATAATACTCTTTTCCAATCATCAACAGTCCAGTTTTGTACTTTTAGAAAATTTAAGTAAAGGTTTTTTAACTACTAAATGACCAAATATTCCATTCTTATTTAGACTTCTTGATACTGTAAATCTGGATATTTTTTTTGTCATTTGGTAATTTATCTTGTCCTTGAGATCAGTGGCAGTTTTTCTTCCGTCCCAAAGACTGCATAAACAAAGATACGTAACATCAGTATCATTGAGTTTAGGTGTTCTGTCTCTTCTCTTCCCATTTTCAAATTTACCTGTCTCAGCTTCATGATCTAAAACATACTTAATAGTTTCTGGGGAGCATTTCAAGTTTGTAGTACTATGTTGGAGAGTCCAACCAGCATCATGTAAAGCTTTATGTGAACTCTCTACTCTACTGACAACTCTCTATGCTCTTTAGGCCATGACATAACAAGAAACTTGTATGTAGTGTTAAACACTGGTTTTTATCATGGTTAATTTGTGGAGTGCTATTAACTTGATTTCTTGAAGCTTTTAACAATACCACATTCTAGCTTCTTTGTATATAGTTAACACACTGCATGGATTACTACAACAGTTATTTCAGACCCTAAATTTGATTGGTACGTTCATTCAAGCAGAACCCTCATAATGCCCTTGGTACAAGTATATGGGAATTCTACAGAATGATAAGTTAAGTATTCTCATCCTGGCTCATTCAACTGTTAACAGGAATCAGTGAAGCATTACCATAGTGTTGTAATTTACATTCTGTAATGATATAGAACAATTAGATTTATAAAATGAAAAGAATGAAAAATATTATCATTTCCTAAAACTTTTGTACAGTACTGTATGTGTGACTTACAGATACATGAACAATTTTATTACTTAAATATTACTTTCTGTTAGTTTCATCATAGTGTCCATTAAGTGTTGCAGCACTGTGACAAAGTAAACAAACATTTTACTTGGTACATCCAACACAAACTGTTATGAAACTTTATCTATCATTTGTTTGCACAGAATGAATAAAATAGTGTGTTATTTTGGCAAAATAGGCATTTCATCATGTTAAATGAATTATAAATAAACATCATTTCGGCTTGAATCTAAATATCAAAATAAGTTCATCCTGAATCATATTTATGTTTTTTCATGTCTCATAAATTATGCCGGTGTTTCATTTATTTGCACATTTTTAAGATATTAAGAAGTTGAAACGTATGATTTTTGCTAATTTAACTTCAATTCAATTCAAAGGACACTGAATATATGTTGTTCACTTAGTTTAAGGAATTACATCCTTGAGTTTTGAATTGTTTGCATGCAGAAAATACTAACACTTTCCATACGGAATCAGTCAATGTGACCAAACTTGTAACTACAAAATAACCACTAGAGTTTCTATATAATAACTTTAATATGTTTTGTTTATCTTCACAAAATTTGATAAGCTTTCAGTGAACATTACAAATTTTTTAGTACACAAAAAAAACAACAAATTTTTAAATAACAATTTTTACTGCAGATTTTCCCATAAATATTGGAATTAAAGTGTTGATTGCTCTGAGTAAAAAGTGATTTTTAAGTCAAGATTAAAAATACTTTTCTGTGGCTGAATATTATCAAATTTTATGTTATCTATCAAATATCAAAATTTTTTCAGTAAAACATTACATTTCATCTGCTATTTTCTCTATACTAACTCTGTACATATTAAATAAATTTCACCAACCTTACAACCATTGTAAAACTTTAAAATATTTTCCCTTTTTTCCTTCCAGAATGAATACAGATTTTAACAGGAAGCTACATTTATTCTAAGTAGCTTAAAATCTGTAACACTGTACATCCATTTATATATATAATTTTGTTGTCTTATTGCCCTTTAAACTGTGTCTAACTAATAAACCTGCCACATGAGGTGTAAATACCTCAACAAATGTGTAGCTCAAATTACCATATTGAGTGACATAATGCATAACCTTATCTTAAACACACCTCATGAAGAATGTTATTATCATAATTTTTTATAATGTTACCTATTCTAACTTTACCTAATCTAATACATTTTTCATATTATTTTTATAATAAATACTCATGAAAAACACAAAACCTTTAACTTATTGTTTCTTCTCTGTCAGTTCCATGAGAAATTTAAACGCTTTTTTTTTCGTACAGTAATGGTACTAGTATACTAAATTTTTATTTACTTAAATATGGTGCTTAATAACCCGCAATAATAACATAAACAAAGCAAACCCTGCCCTATAGATATCATAATTTAACTGGTTTTCTAATTATGGTATAACAACCTTAAAAAAAATTCCCAAAGTTTCTCAACCTAAATACCATAGGAGAAACTTTCAAACTGAAACTGAAATAGATGATATTAAAAATATTAGTAATATATTATGACTTGTAATCTTTCTAAACATAGTGATGAGTAAATTAAAAATGTGCAATCAGTGCAATGCCTTGTATCCTAGTATGCATCTAATGTAATTGTCTAGTGGTCTGTTTACAAATCTTTTGTTATTCCAGTAAAAAATTTTATTGCACTTGTTTTCCAGCAACAGACTGAATGCAATGCACTGTTGGCAAAACTGTTTTGGGTTTTAATATAATGGGTGTATGCATCCAGTTCAACAGATAGCTCAGCTTTGCTAAGTAGTCATTATTTTATTGCCCTTCAAATTAATTATTCTACCAAACACTTTTGACCTTAACATATCAGGCAGCTGCCTCATAAATTTTCAATTACAAAACATTAATCTAATTCAATGAAAAAACTCCTATCTTAGTCAGTATTCTTATATAGTGTTTTTGCATTGCTATTTGTACTTACAAAATGTACCTTCTAACACTGAGTCAATTCTATGCATCTCATCTTGAAATTCATCCTCTTTTTCCACATTCAGTATTTCAAATTTTGAACTATCTATATCACCATAATCACTCTCACTAAACCCTAAAACATCAGCTTCTTTTAAATTACCAAACTGCTCCATTTTCTCTACAAACAAAGTGTTCTGAAATACTAAAAACATATTTAATGATTCAATAACAAACTTACAGACAGAGAACTGTTACTGATGTGACCAAAAACACTAGTCTTCTCAGGTAGTTAGTTAGTATGCCCTCTGCAATTCTTTAAACATAATTTCTGTACTACAGAAAAAAACCTTTATTTTCATGAAGATTACTGGCAAAAGGCAATAATTTCATAATTATTACACCATAGACTAGTATGGTACATATTAATACATGCATAAATTGTTCGAGGACTGAGTTTGTCTGTTTGTTTGTTTTTTGGAATTTCACACAAAGCTACTCGAGGGCTATCTGTGCTAGCCATCTCTAATTTAGCAGTGTAAGACTAGAGGGAAGGCAGCTAGTCATCACCACCCACCACCAACTCTTGGGCTACTCTTTTACCAACGAATAGTGGGATTTACCGTAACATTATAATGCCCCCACGGCTAAAAGGGCATAAAGAGGAAGACCACGTCAATCCTGACTGAAGACACTTGACTCTAAAGTCTGTGAATAAAAAAAAACAGAGACCAGAACAAAAGCAGTTTATTGTTGAGATGAGTGACAAATGCAACTATGAACAGGAAACCAAGACAAGAACAGAACCACCAGAAAAGTTCAGAATCTAAGGAAATGAGCACATGCTGAGTCAACAACAAATCTGCAACAAAATCTAAAGCACCAGGATTATAGGAAACCAGGAGCTGTATCCAGTGCACATGGACCCAGAATGGGAGCTCTAGAGTCAAAAAACTAAGGGAACAGGATTTGGTACCTCCTTGCTCAGTGATGTACAAGATCACTATGGAGTTGTTGGAATACACCATAACTTCTGTCCCCATAAGAAGACAAAGGAAATGAGACATATTTTGACAAACAGCTAAGAGCCCCAAAACATAGACATGAAGCCCAAGTTCAGACAATGAATAACTCCCAGGAATCTAAATGTGAACAAGATAGGCACTCCAACCAAAAAAAAAGGAAACATTGGTAGAAAGACGACAGGTCTGGACAAGGAGGTGAGAGAGAAAAATCAGTTGTAGTATTGTCTCTGTCCAACCACTAAGCTAGGTCAGTCCAAATGGAAGAAAGAAAGACAACAAGATGATCCAAGTGAAGGTCTTTTGATCACACAATATCCACTGGAGAGAATGCATGACAGCACTGAGAGGTAGGAAGAGCTACAACTTAATTGACATTGAGCTTAAGCACATGACATACACAGTGGATTTAAAACACACAAGAAAACACCACTGGCCACAGAGAGGGATCTACAATACATTAGCCAAAAAGGCCCCTTCATAAACAAGAAGTGGGTGGGGGGCATTCAATAATTTTAAAATGCAGAAATGTAAATCAATAGTAAAGAAAAATTAAGCATGTAGCATTAAGATAAAGGTCTATAAACCTGCAAGCAAAAACCAGCATGTCTGTACTACTGCCAACTGAGAAGTGATTAACAAGTGCAAATATGAAGAGGGTGCTGTTTACAATAGAAGGTGTAATGCTCCTGTTAGTGGAAGGCTGTTCCATGGTTATTTGCATGTGGATATTTAGAAGTAGGAGGTGGAAGACGAAGACAAGTGGTGAGTGTTGAAAATTTGAACTGATAGAGAACAGTACTAATAAAAAAATAAATTAAATAGAGCCTCACCTATTTTTGCCAAATCTTAGACTTATGCAATCTAATCTTACGGTCTTCAGAAGTCAACATAATGAAATCGGAGATAAGGCCTTTATCCTGTCAATCTTCTAGACAATCTTGTAAACTACAAGATCTATTACTTTTTTTTCTCAATAAAGAATATCTTTAACAGCCTAAAAATAATAATTCTTTTATTCCTAAAGGCATCTGAACCTTTTACAATGTCAGAATATTTTCTTAAATATGTAGACCAAAACTGTAAACAGTATTGTAATAACATCTGAGGCCTAATTAACAATTTTTATAATTACCTCCTTTGGCTCGTACTCAGTATGCCTATAAATACAATTTTTTTTATAGTGCTGAGTGTGTAAAAGATATGACAGTGAGTACTCCTTTGCTGTATTGTTTGATAAAACATCTAACAAGATGCTCTGTTAGCATCAGACACTTGCTAAATTGGTGAGTAGAGTAACAATGGTAACATAGAAGGCCAAATTTAATTATTTCCCCTTTACCAATTAAGACAAAGTAGCCAGATGGTTAAGACCTTTTTTGACCAAGAATTAATACAATGATGATACTAAAGTTAAACAGCTATGTGTCTGAAGACTAAATGTTTTTATTCTACAGGGTGGCCCGTAAGTCCATACCCATCCATATATCTTATGTATCCAGTGTATCTGTGTGGTGTCCCTCATTCTCACTGCATAATATTATGCAACGCCATGTTCTGTGAGACATTTTCAAGTGTAAATGGGCTTACATTGACCATATTTCTCTGGAAAAAAAGAAAAATTTATAATACATGCGTAATTGAATATAACATAATAACATATGGATGGGTAGGGGCTTACGGGCTATCCTGTACATTAAATAAATTTCTAATCAATGGAAAAGAATGAAAAGTAATGTTGCATTAGAAATCTGTAAACACAAACACTGTAATAGTAAAAAATAGTCAGCAAGAGCACAAGAGATTTAATTTAAAACATTATTTTACCTACCTCTATGTGATGTTACAGTTGCTTGATTTTCTAGTAGTTCAGTATCCAATGGAACATTCAGTTCTTCATCATAAACAGGTTCAACTTTTATTTCTAAAACCTCCATTGTTGTATAAGTAACTCTTGGTGCTTGACTGAAACCTACATTTAGACTGTAAATAATTGTAACTTATTTTTCTCATATAGTATTAATGTTAAGTCTTTGAACTAAAATGCTTAATATACACATTTTCATAGATTTAGCTTCAAGTTCCTCATGCATATATATTACTACTAAATGGTATCTTACATCTTTAAGGGCTATACACATAATCTGTACTGATCTTAAAGTATCTTAAGTACATAAAGATCAGTATTGATTTTTTTCTTTATCCAGTTCAACTTGCATTTCTGAGTGATTATTTTGAAGTAAGCAAACTTCAACTGATACTTTGACGTAATAGTTTAAGATTTAACAAAGGTTTTAGCAACAATTACAGAACATTCTAATCCTTCATCTAAACAACTTATTACTTTACATGTAAGACTATGTAGTTTGACATGTAAAGGATATGAATCTAAAAGAAGGAAACCTTCTTCTCCACACAGATTTCTTTGTTTACATATACAGTGTTAAACTTATCTTACAAATGTTGAAAAACCAGAAAATGAACAAGAGAAAACTTTTATTAATGTTTTGTTATAGCACGTACATATATAAATCTTTAGGTTTATTTCATGATATACAACAGTTAAACATCAAGTGAATACTTTATTTTTCTGTAAAATAATACATTTAGTATGATTGCACCTTGATGTTCAGTTAATATGGTTATGACTTGTGCAATACATTTTCTTTTACTATTTATCACAAAATGATATTCAGCATATTTAAGACTTAAGTAATTAAAAAATGGTTTTCACACTAAAATGCAGAAGCAAGGTTCAATAAATAATCATAAACTGAACAAAAAAGGCATTATGGAAACCTATGTAGGATTTATATACAAAAAAGAATATGGGAACAAATAATTTCATTTCTATAAATGTTTAATACATTACTTCCATTACAGGTGAAACAACTTCCATATTATATATTTATTTCTGGCTACTACTTACTGGAAAAAAACTACCTTTTTAATACACTGTTCTCCTTTTATTATGTAATATATATATATATCATTGCTTCAGTAAAACTAACTTTAAATTACACATGGAAAATTTTCTTACTGTCATGTAACAACTGATAAAATATTCACACTCACGAAACACAATTTCTTTAAGTTGGTTGATCAATTTCAAAGGTTATTTCCTGCTGGTTACAAATAATACTACAGATGTATCAATGTAAAACATTCTCACAGTATCAACAAACCATCCTAGGATGAATTTTCTGGGATAAGTAAGCCTAGAGATAGATAAATTTCTGTTTAAGATCTCATTTTAAGTATTAGACTAAAAATAGTTTCGACAATTCAAACTATATATAGGTTTATATACATTGAAACTAAGTTACTTTAGAAATCCTGTTACTCTTCATTAAGTTCTCTTGTCATTTCAAATCTATTAATGTCAATGAACTCAAGGATAATAAATCATTTTTTAAACAGAAATATTTGCTACTTTAAATGTTTTATGTCCCCAATAAGCAAAGGTTTCTAAAAAAAATTCATTCTCTAACAACTTTTAATATGTATTCTACAATAATTAGAGATTTACTCTAGAAAGAAGACTATCTCACAATACTTAAGTCTTGCAATCTTTTGTTTTACTGATTACTTGGAAACTTATCACAGACACTACAAACTAAATTTTTAAAAATACAAGTATGCAATAGAGATAAAACAAGTGATTTCATATTATAAAAATAATATAATCAGGAGTAAAAAATTTCTGCAATGGCCACTTGTCATTTGAGCAAGTTTGAAATAAAGCTTAACAGCTATGTGAATGATAAGAGTTGACTTTTTTCTTTATAGTTTTAGTTTGAGATGGATCAGTAGGTCTTTTGTTGTCCCTAAATATTATGTTACATCATGCAGAACAAGTTACAGAGGTTTTACTCATCCTATACCAATTTTATTTTCCTAAGTATCTGAAACTAAAACTACAAGATTTCAGGACTACAAGGAGCCCTCTGGTCAATCATGCCTGTCCCATCTATTAAATTACCAAAATGAAAAAAACACCTCTGATAATTCACATATTTTTCAAGCTTTCCTTTAAACTTACTCCTCCAATCTCATATTAAGGCAGCTTATCCCACAGGTCAACTACCCTGTTAGAAAAATAAAACTGTCCTAGCTAAAGATGACCCCTACTCTATCAAAATATATATTTGTGTATCCACATAGTCCTACCATTCTCACCAACACTATTTATTACCTTAACTAAGAACCTTAAATACTTCCCAACTCTTAGTTTGTGAAGAGAAAATAATCTCAGAGATAAAAACCTGACCTTGTATGATAATCTTACCACATCAGGTCAACAAGTAGTTTTGATTGACTAATACTGCTTTACTCTTAATTATCTAATATTAGTAACAATAATACACAAAGTCTGAAACATCAGAACCAATACTTAACTAAAATATGATAGACCAACTTATTCTCTGTGTAAACTGTTTCTGTTGGATACATTGCCATCAGTTCATAAAACACGGTTTTTTTTTTACATACATAACTGTTAGTCACAATAACAAGGCTCAAGTTACAAAACTGAAACCTAACCCAAGAAATCTGCATCTCTACCCTTCATCATTTACTTACATATTTCAAAACTTTCTATGTGTATCAAATTTAAAACTTACTACAATAACACAAATAACAAGGCAATATCTTTTACTAAACTGTCGCAAATACTAACGACGTGAAAAAAAACACTTTGATATCCATACGATTAAATGCTAACCGTATTATTTTCGATACGAGTTACCAAACGAACCACGTGTGAGACTAAAATACTGAAACGCCCCTTCGAATTATGATAATATAGTTTCTGGAAGGAAGTTTTTATCTCTACGCCTATCCAAAATATTTGAACGTATCACCAATCATCCTTTTCTTAATCATTAAAGTTCTAGAAAGTGGTAGATACATATCTGCCCTTCCTTGCAATTTTTCCGAAATAAATTAAATATCGATGCTGTTTGGTTCAGAAGATAAAATATTGGTACTTATTTTTTGGATTTTTTTTTAATACTGTACACTTGCACTAGAAAAACTGCGAAAATTCTATTTAGTATATACTTTATTGGCACTATTAACTTCCGGTGAATTCACCCAGTTACCAATGGTGTGTTTTTCGTGATCAAATAAAGAACATTGGTCAAACTGAAGTATTTCACTGAAAACAGTCCCCAGCTGAGACAGCGCTACGTCTTCACATTTACAACACTAAAATCAAAGATTCGATTCTTTTCGGTGGACACAGCAGATAGCCCGATGTGGCTTTGCTGTTAGAAAAACACACCCATAAAGCTTTTTTTTTTGTTTGTTTTGTTTGTTTTGAATTTCGCACAAAAGCTACTCGAGGGCTATCTGTGCTAGCCGTCCCTAATTAGCAGTGTAAGACTAGAGGGAAGGCAGTTAGTCATCACCACCCACCGCCAACTCTTGGGCTACTCTTTTTACCAACGAAAGTGGGATTGACCGTCACATTATAACGCCCCCACGGCTGGGAGGGCGAGCATGTTTAACGCGACTCGGGCGCGAACCCGCGACCCTCAGATTACGAAGCGCACGCCATATACGGGCTAAGGCCATATACACTAAAGCATTTCTTAAATTTGTTATATCAGTTGCCATATAGGTAAATAACACAAAGGTTAAAGTGTATCTCAAATGACCTTGGAAGGTTGAAACATTGTTCTCTCCTTATCAATAAAAGTGTTAATACCCATTACAGCCGTTCTGAGATACATTTTTATTTCAAGTGGGTTTCTTGTCATCAACAAGGACAAATGTTAAACTAAAAATTATTCCTAAAAATATACCATAACTTCTTTTAAATCTTTAACACATTATTAGTGTGCGTTTTCTTACAGTAAAGCCACATCGGGCTAAATGCTGAATAACATTATTAGTCTTAAATTCCATAAAATTTTAATAGTTTCTGCTAAATTGTTAAAGTGCTAGATATTAGTTACGTAGACAAATCAACTGCCTCATACATAAACTTTTCTCAAAGTGGAAGCCAAAATAATCAAACAACAACATTATTTTGCAGACTAGTAAAGCAAAACCACTTTAATGTCATCGTAGTTGAAATAACTATTATATTTTACCCTTCCCTAACTAGGAAGAGTGTATTTTTATTTGGAAACATTCTGGTAATTTACCTAAAGTTTGTTTAGATTATATAGTTAGTGGCAGTGGCGGCGCCAATATTGTTACCTACATATATTCATAAAATATGGAAAACACAATCGTCGTTGTTGCTTAACAATTAACATCAAAGAGACAAAGATCTGTAGAACTCAACGTCTTCATTAAGACAGAAGTATGTGTCATGCGTCCCATTGCAACGTACTGAATGCACTGAAACTCATGCGCTGTATTGCCGCTCCTGTGTAATGCCATTCTATCTTGAGCTTTGACGAAGATTAGACAACCACGTTGATTTCAAGTTACAACAGATCATCAGGGATTTTACTTAATAAACCAAAGGTTTCACTGGTATTTACCCATTCATTTCATTTATCTTTTATTGAAAAGTAAAATATAGCATGCATGTATAAGTGTATTGTGTATAGGTCAAAACTATGAAGCATTTAGCCAGTGTTGTGTCCTCTGTGAGATCATTTTGCATTGTGTATCAGCCATCCAAAATTGTACTGATGATTGTGGCATACACTTAAAATTGTGAATTACAATCCAATTAATGTTATATTTATGATTAGATAATAACCTCACATGTTAACTGACTAAATAATATTTGTAAACAATTCCAGAATGAATTTTGAAATTGTCATTGGGCTATTTAGAATTGCCAAATTTAATGTAATGTAGTAGTTACATTATTGTTACAGGTGCTTGTCACACTTATGATAATAAGAACAATATCACAATCACAGTTTGGCCTGTATGAATAATGTAAACTTATGAAGAAACCAGCCTTTCTGTGAAGGTCAACTGGGTGGAATTTAGGTGAGCTTCCTCTTTTACATATACGCATATTTTTATAAACAGATTATTTCTAATTTATAATAATGAATTATTAATCCAATAAAAACTGCATTGAAAACGCAGTTCAAAATGGCACACCTTTCTGAAATGTACCTTGGTATTTACATTTTTATAATATACCATCTATACTTCATATTGATGGCATTTTGGGAAGCCTCTCCACAGTTTACCCCCCCAACGAAAGAAAATATCCTGGCGCTGCCACTGGTTGGTGGGCGTCTTTGTAAGCAAGATTTGAAAGATTTAAACTTACGTTAATCCTTTAGATTGAACAAAAGTTACGTGCAAGTAGAATTGTTCAGCAAGAATTTTCTTTTGTGTAAAATAACATGCACTAACTTTAAAACATAATTTAATTCCTAAACTACTTAACTTTTTGCTAATAAGTTAACCCACAAATTTCTGCTGCTTGCTCATTTCTGAATGAGGCTATATATAATTCGGAGCTTAAAATGTTTACACTTAGCTTTGCGGGTCTCGACGCTTATTGCACTCTTCGAAGTGAATTTGCAAAAATGCATTAATTAGCTTGGGGGTTTCTTACCTGGATTGGTGTTTGTTTTCTTTCATTTCTTTTCCTTAAAGTGATTAAGCGAGAAAAGCTATAGAGAAGACAATACTAACACAAAGATTAACTGATGGAATATTATCATTAGATAAAGTCATTTTAATTTCTGTCTATAACAAAAAAATACAGAAGCAAAGTTCACATTCTCACATAACACAAAATATCCTTTATCAAGTTTAAAAATAAATATAATTGTCACCTCCTGATCCACAGAATAGAAGGTAGAGAAATTTTCAAACCGATATCTGCTCCAACCACGAAAAATAGACCTTCTTAAAACAGTATGTATTGCCGGCGGCCAGCGTGTTCCATATCAGAATGCGAGCTCGAATCCTGTCGCGCCAAACATGCTCGCCCTTTCAGCCGTGGTGGCGTTATAATGTTCGGTCAATCCCACTATTCGTTAATAAAGAGCAGCCTAAGAGTTGACGGTGGTTGGTGATGACTAGCTGCCTTCCTTCTAGTCTTACACTGCTAAATTAGGGACGGCTAGCACAGATAGCCCCGAGTAGCTTTGTGCGAAATAAAACAACAAAACAAACAAAGTGGATTAATGTCACAAGTGGGGTACCTCAAGATCCAATATTACTGCCTTTGTTCTTTATTACATCAATGACATAGATGAAGGAATGGTAAATAAATTATTTAAATTTGCATATGATATTAAAAGTCTTGGAAGTTAGCTGTGAAGAGGATGCTGCTGCTTTACAAAAGGATTTAGATAATTCAGTGAGATGGGGAAATAAATTGCAGATTGGATTTAATTATAATAGATGCGAGGTAATGCGTGTAAGGTATCATAATTTAAATTATAAGTATAATTTGTATGAGAATAACCTTAACAGTGTTATGAAAGAATGGAATTTTGACGTAATGGTTGATCAGTTTCTTAATTTATTCAAGCAGTGAGCTGTTGCTTGTGCTTGGTGAAATAGAGTTTTAGGTTGTATCTACACAAATATTGATTACAATTTTAAAGAAGATATAATTTCATTGTATACGTTACTGGTCAGGCCACATATTAAATATTGTGTTCATTCTTGGGATCCTTACGTTAGAAATGATATTGTGCAAGATAATAATTGCAGGCTTTTTTGTTTTTCTTGGAATTTCGCACAAAGCTACTCGAGGGCTATCTGTGCTAGCCGTCCCTAATTTAGCAGTGTAAGACTAGATGGAAGGCACCTAGTCATCACCACCCACCGCCAACTGGGGTACTCTTTTACCAACGTGGGATTGACCGTCACATTATACACCCCACGGCTGGGAGGGCGAGCATGTTTAGCGCAACGCGGGCGCGAACCGCGACCCTCGATTACGAGTCGCACGCCTTACGCGCTCGCCATGCCAGGCCATAATTGCAGGCATTTGGATTTACATAAAGGCTTCGTTTATGAGTTGTACTCTAAAACCACAAACTTTATGGATAAAGTTCCAAACCAACAGGAAACAAGCTCTGAACAAAGATTAGTAAAACATCTACAGAAAGGCAAGAATAGTAATAGTAAAACACGATATTTAAATAAACATTCTTTTCAGGACAATAACTGTTAAAAGAATGTTATGCAAACTAAATACAGAAAAAAACAGCTGTACTACAATATATTAAGTGTGTACTAAATCATAAAAACAAATGATTACGCTAACTGTTTCATTCAGTATTTATAAAACAACATATTCAATTGATAAAACTTTTTAGTAGGATGTTAAATGTATTAGTAATAATATATGTCTATAGAAACGCGCTAAATCTATTTAATGAAAACTGTAAACATAAGATGAAATAAGTTGAAATTTGTACACAAAATATCTGCATGTTTATCATACCAATGCATCCTCTTCTACCACTTTGATGAACTACAACTCTAAGTAGCTATGCCTTCTGGTGCCATTTTGAGGAATTATGCCAACTTTTCCACGCTCTCCCTCTGAAGCAGCCAGTCAATCTACGCAACCAAGGTATCATCCTAGAATGCCTAAATACTTAAGCATAACGACCCATCATAGTCCTTTTCCAATGTTATGCTACCTGGAATATAGGATCTCTTCTATCACCAGTTCCAAAGTCATATGGATCAAGATTCGAAAGATTAGTGAACAGTACACTTCTGCCCCCTTTCACTCTTGCTCTCTAATGGCCAGGAAGTTGCTGATGCTCAGAATATTGTTGATACTTTCGGTGAAAGCTTTTCTTATCCATCTGACACTTCTGCTTCATATAGCACCTTCCCAGCGCCTTCAAGACACGGGCAGAGCAATCGCTTCTGTTCTTTCGGGCTGATTGTCTCTATGACTATAATCGCCTCTTTACGATGGTGTAACTCAAGATGACCTTTCATCGGTTTGCCAGGACATTAGTTGGGCTTGACGATATTCACTGCGAAATGCTGCGCCATCTTTCTCCTGCCTCTCTGCTATTCTTCTGGTTATTTTTAATTGGATCTGGCAGGAGAATTTTTTCCTCATGCTTGGTGCCATGATATTGTCCTCCATTTTTCTAAGCCTGGGAAGGATCCCAAGATTCATTCAAACTACCGTCCAATTGCTTTAACTAGCTGTCTCAATAACATCGTAGAAAGGATGGTTAATGCTCGTTTCATTTGGTTCCTCGAATCAAACAACCTCCTTCCCCCCAGTGTGGGTTCTGACGACAACGCTCCCCGTGTACTACTTGATTTGTCTTGACACATCAATCAGGAAAGCCTTTCTCAAGTAACAACATTTTGTTTCTGTATTTTGACCTTGACAAAGCTTATGATACTACCTGGAGGTATGGCATCCTGCAGAGACCACTCGTATGGATTACTTGATAATTTGCAAATTTTATTATACATTTTTTGATGAACTGGCTATTCCAAGTCCTTGTGGGTTTGCCACTTTCCGTTCTTTCCCATAGAACTTGGAGTCCCTCAGGGCTGTGTCTTGAGCATCACACTTTTCATTATAAAGATTAATGCCATCAGAGGACAGTTCTTCCTACAGTTGTATCAGTCGTCGAGTCATTGTATCGTTTATGAACAGCAGCTACAGGCTGCCCTCAGTCGTTTACTGAAGTGGTCCATAAAAATGGCTTTTATCTCTTTTGCTCTAAAACTGTTTGCATGCACTTCTGCCGTGAATGGTGTGTACACACCAGTCCCGAGCTCCATGTTGGAGAAGTTGTGCTTCCTGTGGTACCTGAGGCAAAGTTCTTGGGACTTATCTTTGACTGTAAGCTGATCTTTATTCCACACATCAAGGAGCTATGTGCCAAGTGTAGAAGGGCACTAGATATCATCTGTGTCCTCTTTTCCACCTCTTCAGGAGTTAATTAATGTTCTATGCTAAAAATCTATTGTGCCCTCATTTGATCAAAACTGGACTATGGGTCTTTAGTCTATTGTTCTGCCAGGACCTTGGCTTTGAAGATAATGTAATACACAATTTTTTGATTTAAATTAACAGTTATTGTGATTGGTATGCACTATCATAAACAAATGAATAAACTGTTTTTGTTTTGTGTGTTCTGATAATGTATCAATAATTTAAGAATCACATGACTGATCATACTTAAACCTTTCGAGATGACGTCTGAGTAAACTGTGTTGAACGTACAGCCTGTCTTATTTTTATTAAACAGGACACGGATAATGTTTGGTAGTTTTACCTGTTATTATAGGCTATAGTTCAATGATATGTTACAACAGTAACTTAAATGGTTAGGTAATAATGAACTTAGGACAGGAAAAATCAGAGAATATCATTTGAAGATGACCATACCTCATTAACGTTGTGAGAATATTTCCATAGTTGAATTAGTGTTGTACACAGGCCGTGCACTACACAGAGAAGTGCGCATTTGTACACATACACTACATGGCCAAGGTTTGTGGACATCCCTTCTAATCAGTGGATTCAGCTATTTCAGCCACACCCATTGTTAACAACTACACAAAATCAAATATACAGCCATGCAATTTCCATGGACAAGGCCTGGCATGGCCAAGCGCGTAAGGGCGTGCGACTCGTAATCCGAGGGTCGCGGGTTCTCGCCCTCGTCGCGTTAAACATGCTCGCCCTCAGCCGTGGTAAAAGAGTAGCCCAAGAGTTGGCGGTGGGTGGTGATGACTAGCTGCCTTCCATCTAGTCTTACACTGCTAAATTAGGGACGGCTAGCACAGATAGCCCTCAGTAGCTTTGTGCGAAAATTCCAAAACAAACAAACAAACAATCAAACTTCAAATGAAGTAATCAATTCGTCGTAGTTGCTTGTTTCTTGATCGATATTAAAATACGATACTATGACAAATCATTATATTATAACCTAAATGTGATACTTTTCCAGGTTAAGTTTTATGTTATTATAAGAGTTATGAGAGAAGCATAGGATTACATTTCTTTGTTTCACCTTATTCAATGTTCTCAAATTAGGTTTATTTTAATTTTGAATGAAAGTCTACAGAAGACACATGCTCTATACTTGAATGGAATAGAGAAGGTTAATTGAACACGTACCTAGGCATCATGTCGCCAGTAGTAGGCCAGCAGGCTGGCTGGTATTTGGACAGTAGAAACTGATTGAACTGTATGTAAAACGGACTTCGTCTTCATTGTTAACATGGCCAGGATAATATGGTTTATTTTGTATAATAGGCATATTAACAAACATATGTGTGTGTATATATATATATATATATATAAAAGAATCAGGTTTTATGTGATGTTGTATCACACCATACAACTTATGATGTGTGACTCCGTCACACCATAACAATACAGTGTTATGGTAATTAATACCATAATAGAAAAGTGCAACATATATATTGTAGTGTGAGAAGCTATAATTACAAAGATCAATATCAAAAGCTGACCATGTGTCCCGGACAAAGTACGTAACATAATCAAGAAAGATCTTCAACTAGAAACAAGAGCAACAACATATGGATTCACCAAGATAAAGGTTTCTCCATACTTAACTTTTAACCATTATATACTTCATAAAGTTGGAGAATAAAAATAATGTTCAGCATATAGAGATTTATGTGTGATCAAAGCGTTGAAATATCAAATGGGACACCGTCATACTTGTAAACTCAATGTGTTATGGAAATTCTTATAGGAATGAATGGTTTAGTGTACATAACAGCTTTAGGATGGAGTATTTTGCAATAAAACTACACTATATGAGTTTTATCAGGATGCGCGGTCGTCAGACAGAGAGAGAAACAAGTGGACATGACAGCATTGTAAAGATTAAATTGAAGCCCGTTTGTTTGTTTATTATTATTATTTCTTTGTGAAAACTTGTGCATTATTAATATTTGTGGCATTTATAAATTTTGTCGATTTACAATAAACTGAAAAATAATTTTTTTAAGATATGTTGTTTTGATTTGTTTGTTTGTGGATTCTTTGTTGCCTGAATGTCACAAACATAGGCGTAATAGATTTGGAACTTAACTTTGTACTTCTGAAACTTTGGTTTAAATTTAAAATTGCAAAATGAAAGATACCAGTAGTTTCTTTCCGTTAACATTAATGTCTGTACCCAAGAAGGTATTAACAAAGACATTTAAGTTTGTGTACATGAAAACGTATTTTTAAACTGGATATATAACAACTAGTCAGTTAATTTATAACAGCAGACCGAAGCTACATAGGTTATTTACTGTCTCCACAGCAGGGAATCGAACTCCAATTTTAGCGTTATAAGTTCGTAAACTTACTGCTGTCCCATTGGGAGACTGCATAGATAAAATATTTTCTTCAAGATTGAAAGGAAGAAATTTTAATGATACTTTTAACGTAAGTCTGAGCGTAGTTTAGGCCTAGTCACGCTATCTATATTTGCTCTTTTCTCGATAGTTTCAAAACTTGGCTTATCACCAAGGTACAACTTGCAGATAACAAAATAAAAACAGTTATCGAAAGTTATCTTTTTTTATTAGTTATAACTTGTGACAACTTATTTACCCTTCCTGTGTTGAACTTTATAAAAATATATATTAGGTGTTACTATAGGTTATAGTATAAAACTGTAAATATAATCTTCTAATTTACATCAGATCTCTCTTAACTCTATTTTGTGTATGCGTAGTAATACCATTACAAGTAAATAGTGTGGAGACTGCCTATCGCTGAATTCAAAATTACTAATAATTATTATGTTATATTTTTTAATTTTAGTTGTGTTTTTTTTTTTATTCTCTCTATCAACTATTAGGACCTTCTATTTTGCTTTTCTGGAATCGGTTGCTGTTCTGCACTTTGTGGCGCGCGTATTTGTAACAATTCGTTGTCCATTACTTAACTGCACACCTATGTTGGTTCCTTTACGTTGGTTGTATTTACCAGTTACATTTAATCTTACCTTGTTGCCGGATGGTTTTTTACTATATTCGCTTGCGGTGGCACTATAACGTGCACATGGTGGAGAACATTCATGTATATGAGGTTCAACGATTAGAGCTGGTTGGACATTTTGCATCGATGATTTATGGGGTATGACTGGAAGTCAGGCTCCGTTTTACCTAATCCAGGATATGTAGATGCTGAAAGAAGTCAAAGCTATAAAAAGAAATCATTAAAACATGTATGTTAAAATTTTTGGTTAAAGATATATAAAAAACAGAAAACATTTATTTTGTAGTATTTGATGGTGGAACATCATTAGTAATAAAAATGTTGACATTTTTATTCAATGTTCATGCACTTGGAGGAAAAAAAAATCATAATTCTTTATTTCTAGGCTAAATGTGTGCTTCATTTGAGCCTGAGATGATACTGATTCCACAATGGAGGAAGTAGAAATAAAAGTTGAACCCATTTTTGATGAAGATGCTCTGTTGAATATCAAACTGATGGAAAATCAAAAAAACTATAACATCACCTTATAGTAAGTAAACACTTTTTTTTTACTTACTTTTCATCTTCTTGCTGACGTTTTCATGATTATGGTGTATGTTGGCTTTCATAATGTAGTAATGTTTCATATTCTTTGACATTGATTAGAAACTTATTTAATGTCAGCAGAACTATTTACTCTCTTGACACATAAACAATTAAAGATACATCATTTTATCATTATACTTTTATTGTAGTAGTAGTATTTAGACCAGTTCTAACATGATTTCAATGGTCATACTTGCCATTAACACAATGCATGTTTGGATGATAGAAATTATAGTACTTCACAACCTAGTTATTGGGCATTGCTATATAAAACACTCATTAGCATGATTGTAGAAAAAACAGAGGTAGTTGAATCTGTTCTCTATTGCTCATAATAAAGCTATGTGTAATAGAGTTGTAGAATATATTTGATGTAACCTCTAAGTTCAACAGGAGACCAGCAGGTCCACAAAGGCTGCCCCATCCGTTAAATTGAAAAAGAACTGAGAGTCTACTCATTGCCATTCAAATATTTATCTTGCCTTCCTTTAAACTGTTAAATTTACTACTTCATTACATTTGAAGGCTGGAGGTGATTCCTTCCCTCTGAAAATGTATATTTATGTCCTCTAGTCTTACCATTCTCACTGTTAAATACGATACTTTGATACTGTTGATGTTGAACATTCCTATTTGATTTTTTTCTGATGGTTTCTAAAGAAAAGAATACTATGAGAGGTCTTAACATGTTGTCATGTGACAACCAGTCTATCCCAGTTAATCTTCATAGCCATCCTCTGAACTATTTTGAAAAATTCAAGCCGTTCTTAAGTAAAGAGCCCAAGAATAAACACAATACTTAAAACTTCGTTGAATCAATGATCTATACTATGAAAGTATAGCTTTATAAGGCTTATTTTCAGCTATAACCTGAAATCAGATTTCCCATTAGCAACAGTATGTTATGTATGAAGAAATCAGACCAAGAAAATAATACAACACAAGATATCTCTGTATACACACACACACACACACACACACACACACTACATCCTTGAAACTGACATATGTGGTTTTGACAAAACTAGTCAGGGTAATAATCTTTGTTATTTTGTAACTTTATGTTTGTTTTTTGTTACTTAATTTTTTGACCTTATAAAAATGTTAATCATTACAACAGTGCACTGCATGAAGGACCAGAATTATAATCTCAAACACTCAGCAAACAGCATATAAACAAACCAACTTCAGAATAAAAGACGCAGAGAGAAAGTCATTAGAGTGAAAACAAAAGATTTTACAGTGCCACAGATTTGTCAGCCTGACTGTAATGATGTCAGAAAGGCATAGCTCTGTTCTGCTTTCACTTTATGCAAATGTAAATGCACGTGATTTAATTTCACTTAGTTTTAATTATAACTTTAATACAATAGGTAATTATAACCATTTTGAAACACTATTAGTAGTCATATTCTGTGATTAAGAACATGCACTGAGTTGCAAGTAACAACCTACCCTTGTATCAATTGCTGATGCACAGTTGTTCATGTGCGTGATACATGATCAGCCAGCAACTGTATCAGCTAGATAAAAATGGACAATGTAGATTCTCTAGATGAAGGTTCT
>NW_027467869.1:0-54289 GCF_004210375.1 Tachypleus tridentatus
TATCGCGTTTGGTGATTTTATCTTTCTGTAACTTCTTGGACATTTACAGTTAATGACTGCAGTACTATATCAAAACGATAATAGACTGCAAAACAGGGCCACAGTCTGTCCGTTTTGTCCTGTCACCGATTTCGTTACCGAGTGAAATCAGAATCTTGTGCTGGTTCACTTCATATGTCTCCGGTATCTGGGAGCTGGTAAATGTGTCACGACTTTTTTCAAACTTCAAAGATGTCGCTCAAATCTTTCTTAGAATAGAGACCGTTTTCTTCATGAAAACAGAAGCCATCCCTGTTTCTCGAGCTGGATCCGATATAAAGTGGGTCATTGTCCGTTTTCGCAGCTCTCGAGCTACATAATGACAATGTAGTAACACAGCCCTTTCTTCATATACGATGAAGACAAGCAGTAACAGACTTAGTTATACAACATTAATGAAATAGAACAGTATGGAACTATATTCCAAAATTTTTTATTTAGTAAACTGGAATAATAATGTAGTGATGACTTAGGTAATGGGACAATATACAGTTATATAAACAGCACGAACATTACCCTTTATAAACAGATGAGCATTATTTTAGGTATTTTAGACCATTTGCTGGTTAACGGAATCATATATCTTTACTGCGAGTTGAATGAAACTTATTTGAAAAAGTTCAAATGTGATCAAAAAAAATATACAACTTGAAGGTTTAAATATGTTTAAAAAATTGACAAAATCTTCAAAAGGTGTAGCAATGGCTCGTCTATTTATTATGCAGCTAAAGTAAAAAGTTCTGCTGTACCAGATTATTGTTGTACCAGAACAAGGATGGAACACTTGATTTTAAATTTATAATTCTACAAGTTTAATGGATGACATGGCCCGGTATGGCCAGGTGGTTAAGGCACTAAACTCGTCATCTAAGGGTCACGGATTCGAATCCTGTCATACCAAACATGCTTGCTCTTTCAGTCGTGGGGCGTTATAATGTAACGGTCACTATTCGTTGGTAAAGAGTAAGCAAAGAGTTGGCGATAGCTGGTGATGACTAGCTGCCTTCCCTCTAGTCTTACACTGCTAAATTACGGACGACTAGCACAGATAGCCCTCGAGTAGCTTTGTGCGAAATTCAAACCAAACTAAAGTTGAAATAGTAAAATGTTTATGCTTCATTTTAATGAATTTCTTGAGATAGTAATGGATGTATTGGTGAACAAATAATATTATTTAAAAATCGTGAATCACTATATCAAATATTACATTTCTTTCTGTTTTCTTAATTCTGTAATTGTGTATTCACAATAAGTAGTAAATTGGGCTCAACTTGATATTTTATAAACAAACGAAGTACAGCAGTATTGAAACCACAAGAACCAGAAATATTCTAAATCAAAACAAATCAAGAATTTTCTTTACACAAAATATGTTGTACTTTTCATCAGAAAACACTGATTCTTATTAACCACTGGCTGCAAATGAAATATTTTAAAAGAACATGAGCAAATTTCTCTAACCACAAGGAGAGAACAAATTAAAACAATGGTTAAGTGAATCTTTTATAAAACAGGGAAGTAGAACGCTTGTCACAAACTATTAAGAATGTGAAACACACTTTTCCTTCTCATGCTAGCATTATTAACTTTGAATAGATAGTACTTTCAAGTATTCATACAAAACAACAGTTGGGAATATTATTGATGGTAAGTTTAGTGTAGACAACAGAATTTTTATTTGATAGAAAAAGATTAAATATTTAAAGGTAATTTTAGAGAAATAATTTAGTGTTCAAAATTGTTACGTCAGTATATGTGTATTGTTTTCTTACGTCATGTGCACTGCTGGCCAATATCTTAAAGCCCCATGAACATAAAGAAAAATTACGCATTTTGCGTTGTATTCAACCATTTATTTGAGTAGAGCTTCGAAAGATGAAAATAAGAAAAGGGAAAATAAAAAAATGAATAATAGGGAAAATGTGAACACT
Source organism: Tachypleus tridentatus (assembly GCF_004210375.1). NCBI lineage: Eukaryota > Metazoa > Arthropoda > Merostomata > Xiphosura > Limulidae > Tachypleus > Tachypleus tridentatus. Next base: position 1,971 of record NW_027467869.1, read on the forward strand.
ATGAAATTAACCTAAATACTAGCTGGTCAAAGATTAAGACCATACCAAAAGAAGTCCTAAACAGGGTATGAAATGTCCAACAAGAGGTCTTAGTAGTGAGTTTTACGGCCTTCATTGCGAATAACCGCAAACATTCGCTTTGGCATGGTCGATATGAGAGTTTGCAGAAATCTGGCTGGAATATTCTTCCAAGTGGTGAAGACGGCTTCACGAAGATCATGCACCGTTTGGAATTGAGATCCATTCCTATAGACTTCCACCCCCAAACATTTTCAATGGGGTTCAGTTCGGGCGAACACGCTGGATGGTCTAAAAAAATCACATTATTCGCCATAAAAAAGTCCTTTTGTCCTGCGGGTATTGTGGATTGCAGAGTTGTCCTGCAAAAAGATCCAGTCATATCTCCACAAGCGAAGGCTTTCAGTCAATAAGGATGCTCTCTCTAACATGAAGATGTTGCTAGCTGCTGTTTGACTCCCTGTATAACCTGAAGCTCAGTTGTTCCATGGAAGAAGAAAGCTCAAAGAAACACCTTTATACCCATATTAATAAATAAAATCACATCAAAGAACATCCTCTACATTTCTACACTGAATTACACAATCCCCTTCAAACATGTGGTCAGATACAGATCAGTTTCCTCCTTTTTTCTTTGTGAATCTGACGATGACCGAAGAAGGTTGAAACGTTGTTCGCTCCTCTTCATAGAGTTTTCTCTATGCATAATTGTCGTTTTTACACATATATTTTTCTCTACAAATGGGATTTTCGTCATCTCTGGAATGTAAATTATTCTTTCCTTTATGATAGAAGAGTAATTTTCCAACGAGCTCAATACATATACAAATTTTTACATCATTTCTATCTTGTTTATGTCCATAACTGTAAAATAATAAAAAAAGATTACACTCACATCAATGATTGAAGCCATCTGTTCTAAAACACAAGGTTTTACCTTGTTATACCTGTTCATCTATATTTATTGAGTTGTGCACAAGCACCAAATAGAACAGTTGTCATACAAGAATAAAAATAATTTGATAAAAGTTATTTCCCCATCTGTGAAGTCACAGTGTTTCTTAGACTTCGTGTATCATATTTTCAGTTACGGTTAAAATAACTATTACTTTTTTGTCCAAAATATTTTTTTTAAAAATGGAAGAAACAAAATTGGACTCTGTAAGTAGCTATTCTTGTTATATTTATAGAAGTAGCGGAGGCCTGGCATGGCCAAGCGCGTAAGGCGTGCGACTCTTAATCCGAGAGTGGCGGTTCGCGCCCGCGTCGCGCTAAACATCCTCGCCCTCACAGCTGTGGGGGCGTTATAATCATGACGGTTAATCCCACTATTCGTTAATTAAAGAGTAGCCCAAGAGTTGGCGGTGGGTGGTGATGACTAGCTGCCTTTCCTCTAGTCTTACACTGCTAAATTAGGGACGGCTAGCACAGATATCCCTCGAGTATCTTTGTGCGAAATTCCAAAACAAACAAAGCAGTAGTGGAAAATAATTCAGAACAGTTACAGTGTAAACATTACAAATTTTACTCTTTACTCTCGTTTCATAGAGACTTTTACTTTACTAATCACGCGAAGTTAAAAATTTCTACGGTTTACAATGACTTTGATATATTCCAGATTTCCTTTTGTTAGATACCATTTTTTTAATTCCAGTTTTATACATGCAGGTTTTATATTTATTCTGAAGCTTTGATTCACCAAACAGTTACACTTATTAAAATAAGCCAGATGTATCGTGTATTGCACGTTCCTTATTATTCGATATTATATTAGGATTACGCAATCTTCGATCTCAACTGTAGATCTAATAAAATATTTGAAGCAAATAAGGTAAACCGTGCACAACTTAAGACCAAATAATCAGTACACGTTTTACAGTTGTAGTTGTATGGTGTGATTAGTAAAATGCTCTATATAGATGTGAATAACTATTGACAATTATTTTCTTAATTTCGTTAAAACTATAGAGTACTGGTTTCATTCGTACAGAAAATTAACAGAATGGAAGTTCGACTCTTGGTGACAGTTGCTGGATGTTTCCTGATTTATCTGGCACTCGGTACAGTACTAACGTTTAAAACATTACTCCTTACATAACTTCTTACCTAAAACAGAGTCAAGAAGGACACAACATATGAAGAAACTAGATGGATTTTCTATGCATTTATCTCTACATGTTCATTGTTTTACTTTAGAGGCAAACCAGGTTGTCTCATTGAACGTCGCTGGAGCATTATTATTGGTTCTTGTATTTTTTGGTAAGATGCATGTTTATATTTATATGTAATAATAATAATAAAGAATAGAAACAATAGATAGAAAAGTTATTTACTGAAAGAAGTGAGAATTATTGATGTTGTTGTCTTGCTATTCATATACTCGATCATTAAGTATGTTCATAAGTTAATCATACTTTCATTTCAGAGCTTACGTTGATAATTAAAGTGTAAACGCTAGAATCAGAGGTTCGATTTCCCTCAGTGGGATAAGTTGATAGACATTTGTGGCTTTGCTATATGAAAAAAACACACACACACATTAAAGTATTTGAAAATAGGCTTGAAAGTGAGCGTAGGTATAGTAAACATTTATTTAAGAAACATATTAACTTCTTATCATAACCTGAACTGAAATTACATTATCTGTCAAATAATACTAATAAACCGACATATAACAAAACACTTTACTGTTGTAGATTGATGATAATGTAATATTTTTTCAACTCTGAAGATGAAACATTGAAGATGAAAATATATTGGGAGAATGGAAATTAACAATATAGGAAAAAGTATTGTGAGGACTTTTTAAGTATCTGAACAGAAAAATACCAGTTAATTTGTAGTCATAACAATTTTACCAAAAGAGGAGCACCAGAAATAGCACGTAACTGTCAACTAAAGTACATCAATAAATCCGGGAAAAAAAAAGAGTTTTATTTGTTTAAGGTAATTCTACTAAATGTCTTAAGAGATATTTCCGAAGATGACGTTGCGATATATGATTATGAAATATGTTGGTATTAAGTAGGAAGATTAGAAATGGTGGCGCAAAAGTGTACAAGAAAGATATACTGAATATATAAAGGAACAAAAAAATCCAAAATAATGACACTGTGTTGGTATAGCAGATATCAAATAAAATGGAATACGAGAGATGGTAATCTTTGTTTATATCTTAAAACAGCTCTATATGTAATATATACTTTTTGTTAATGTGAATGTTATGTGTGTGTAATTCTCTTAGTTCTCGTGCTGTCGTATTTATTCAAGTTAAATAAAAACATTTTCATCTGTTGGTTTTGGGATAGCAGTAACGTACTGGAGTATACAACACAGCCTCGTAACAACCATGATCACTTATGGAGTGATTGATACTTTGGGACTTGTCTGTTGTTTTGGCCACCCAGTGATAACTGCTGTCGAGGTGAGCACAGTTGTTTCGAAAATATCTCAATTAGAAATATTAAAACATATAATTTCATATTTCATTTGTTTAAAAATATCATTTAACTATTTTATTTCAATAGCTATAAAGCAACATACATGTAAATATATACATTTATATATCTATGTCAACGTCCATAGCTAACATACAATAGTAACACGATATAGTAAATCTTCGAATTGTAGTAATTCTTGAATTCAACATACTTCTAAACACTTATGAGAAGGGAAGCAGTAATTATTCCGCTGGGAATGTGTCACTCCCACGTCAGGAAGGGGTTGAAAGGGGCCATGATGGGGATACCTTGAAAGTTTATAAATGTATAAGTGAAATCTTATAAATTAATAAATCAAGATTTTTTTAATTTTTGTATACATTTTATTTTCTACTTTAAGTACATAAACTAACAACAATATAAAGTTATAATTTTGTTGCTAAGCAATATGTTTTAAAATACGTTTGGATCGTGGTGTTACCAACTTGCTTTTTCTACATATTACTTGTTAATCTATTTGATGTTTATCTCTCACTGGCAGAACACTATGTCTGAGGACTTAAAGCTAAAAACAGGTTATGATACCTTTTGGTAGCTGTATAAATTTGGCAATTTTATACACCTGTGCTTAATTCAAAACAACTAAAACAACCAGTTGATTTCTAATAATTATTACTATGTGAATACATCACGAATACATTTCATGAATGACCTTTATTTTGGTTGATTCACAATGGAATTTACTGACGTTTGACTGCCTTCAGTGCTTGTTCTCTGCCACTACGTTGGTGAAACTTGATTTCGCAAAAAAATCATTTTTGAAGTTAGATATGACAATTGAGGTTAAAATATAGAACAAGGTGGCGATAGTGGTTAGTGCCCCAACATATTTTGACGTATGGTATGCTCGTACCATCACTATTGTGTAGACGTGGTTTCGCTTTCTTTTCTTATACACTTATGAATAATCCTGTAAATTTATAATAAAATGGATGTGTCTGTTGATGTAAATACATATCGTTGCCACTAATAACCAGATAATATATAGTTCATATAATACGTTTCTAAACTTACAAAGTGACATAACATTTAACTTGATTATTTCAAAAGACACGACAGAAAATAAATTAACATTGTTTTCCACAGTTGTTTCCCAACAAGAAAGGCTTCGTGACAGGGATAGTTGCTTCAGGGTTATCTGTAACTCCTCTTTTTATGAATAGTGTGCTGACGCTCTTTGTAAACCTTAATAATATCCAACCTGCTTCTGATGGGTGAGTTACAAATTTCTGTAATCTTTCGTGACGCTTCTACAGATAAAACACTGTCAACTAGTTTCAGTTTTCCACTACCCTATTTTCCTTTTACTCAAAATCATGTAAATGCTTTATCCTTTTATTTTAATAGTTATTTTTCAACTGTACAAGTCCCAAATATTTAGAACATTTTGAAAGAAAATTATAAATATTGTAAAATCATGCTGTAATGGAACTCTTACTTATATGACACTGAAAAAAAGTTACCGCGCGATGTGCAATACTCAACTTTACGAAATTTTACTCTGTGTACATGTAGATTTAGTTTAGACGTCACACTTTTCCCGTTTCGTCTCCGTTTCTAATCACGTAGAACTTTTTTTTATTCTCAGGGTACAAATATGACGTCATGAATACATCTCACACGGATGTAAAGCGCTGGCACCATCATAAATATGATAGTTTTGTCTGTTGCATGTCCACGTAAATACTTAGCAGGTTGTTGACATATGAATGTTTTGCTCGGTTTTGTAACCACTACTTTGCTCCTTTGTAGGACCTTTATTATATTTGGCATGAAGGTTTGTTGGGTCCATGAGGAGATATATGCAAAGTTATGGTTTCTTTTTTTTTTGTTTTTACGGGCGTTTTCTTGAAATTATATATAAAGGAAACAAGTTTTCATGTTCTAAGACAACCTTTCATTAATCATGAATATACATAAATGCCGTCCAGTGTACGAGTACCCCAGCTAGTCGTAAATACCAGATTCTTCACATTTTTTGTTTGAAATCATTATTAATTAATTTTATTCTAAAATATTTGCAATATTTTCAAAGGGTTATATGTCATAGATTGTTCTTTCATTAAATTCATGAAACTTAGAAATATTAAATGCTAGTTGTTTAAACAATGTGAATGACGTTTTAGATACCAGGCTGGAACAAAGAGTTCGAAAGACACAAATATTGTATCACATCAAGAATTGAAGCTATAATTTAACCATGAGTTTTATTTATTAGTTTTGTGTGTTGGTTTTATTGTTTATAGTTAAACATAAAGCTACACCTTGGACTATCTCTATTGTCGAAACTTGGTTTCTAACCTCATAAATATGTCCGCGTTAAATGAAGTGATGTTGTTCAATCTCATCACTGTAGTATTAAATTAATCCTTACGTCACTTTAGTTTTTTATTAACAGGTAAACGTTCAACATTCTTTCAGATACTTTTATAACGATGAAATTATAGAAAGTGTTCCTGCTCTGTATCTGATAATGGCAAGTTTTACCGGTGACATTCTGCTGATTGGATTGCTCATATATAAAGAATTACCACAACAAATTAAACAGGTTAGATGAGTCTAAATTAAACAGTTTATTAAAGAAACTTAAGACTGCAAAGTGAATCTTCATCACATGATATGAAAAAGTTAGACTTATTTACTTGTGGTAGTTTTCGTTAAGCGAGCTGGGAATCTTTTAATTCTGAATAGTAAAATTTGTGTGGACGTATGTTAAATTTCAACCAAATTATAAAAATAATTTAGTTTCAACCACATATATAGAACCTCTGGAGATATATCCTCTTAACGCTCTAAAACTAAATATTTAAAAACTAAATAACAACTCTAGGACTGTGTTAAAACAAACTAACCTGAGTCATGAAATAAATTTGCTTTTCATTTCAAAATTACTTTCTTATTCTTTTTCAGACATATGGACAGAAGTTTATAGAAGACGATACATTTCTATCTGTCGTTGGTTCTGTAGCTGGAGCTGTTCATGCTCTCAGCCGGGTGACTGTGGGCTTAATTCAGGACAAAATATTTTACAAGGTAAAATCGTGTAAAGGGGAAGTGATTGAACTTATGTTGTTATTAAAAATTATTAAAATAATATTTGTTGTGTTAAATGTATAAAATCTTTATGGTTAAGCAGTAAGATAGAGAGTTTGTAAAAATAAAAATTTTGTCCGAGTTCTGCCATATAACAACATAGTCCATTCTTTGCTTTGTACATAAAGCGAAAATGTTTCAGTGTAATAATACTCAGAGATACTAAAATAGTGAAAATATTGTTGTAAAAAAACATTATTTTGTAAAAGTGTTTAAAATAGTTTAGCTTAACGCAAATAAAATAATTATACGAACACTTTATGATTACTTTCCTAAACAGTCGATTTGATCAGTTTTTCTCACGGAAATGAAAGTGTAAGAAACATTCACTTAATCCAAACTCTCGACCGAATAATGTGTACTTAAAACAAGGACATGTCTCTGGATTAAATATAATGATTTTTATTTTTTTTATAGGTGTTGTTTTATGTTTCTTGTATTTTAAATTCGTTTTTTTTTAACTTTAGTCCCTTTAAGTTATAATATATTATATTTTACTTGACGAGTCTTCTCTTGCTGGGAATAAAGACAGTATTACTGTTCATTATGGTGGCGACATCTCTTGAAGAAAAAGTTATGTACATGATCTGGATTTGTGGGCTCTCTTTTACATTTTCCTTGGTTTTTGTTTGTATTCCGGCTTCTGTTGCTGAAGTTTTGGTTTTAAATACACTTCTGAAATTTTCGGAATGGTAATTTTTACATCAGTAAGTACACAACATTGTATCAATTTTTTATTGCTAAAACAAAACTTAATAAATGTTTCTATAAAGAAATTATTCAGCTATACATACTTTCTTTAAAGACCAAATCTCTTTGTGAAAGTGTAATTACCCTAAAAACCACGTTGTCTTCTAGATTTGAAATTATCAGAAATAAAGTTGATATATTTCTACAACACATTAAGTAAACATAACGAGTTTAAACTAATAATTCATGACTTTGTATTTCAGACGGCTTCCTTATTTTTCTGATCGTTATTTATCTATCGTATTATTTCTTCGATGGGATGGTTTGCTACATTTTGTGTCACAGCGACTGTTTCTTTTACAGGTAAGAATGATTTTGTTTTAGTTTAGAAACAAACAGTGTTCTATTTTACTGTGTTTTAAACATCAGCGTTGGTTTTTTTATCATTTGTTTTCTTAGAAAAAAAAAGTAAATAAATGTCTGATTCACAATGCAAATAACCTACCGTGTTTTTATGATACTTAAAACAGTCGCAATCTGAGACATTCAAGAGCAAGGAAGTCTTTATAATATTTGTTTCCTAACTGGTCCAATAAGTTCAGCTATTAAGTAAAATGCACTCGTCCTTTCAGATAAAGCTTAAAAAAAGCAAAAGGTATTGGTAAAATTACATTAAGAGCAGCAATGTTTTCTCGTGAACAATGCAATAATGAAAATTAATTTCAGTTACTTAATTGATGGATTAGAGCTATCACCACATATTCACCATGATATTAACATACATTTATCATGTAATATAAATGACAGTGAAATATTTTATAAATTAATGAACATATATTACGTGATTGCGTAATTACAAATAATTTTTAATTTTATTCCCATACGCCTGTTTGATTGTTTTTATCTTTTCATAGGGATACTTGTGACTATATTTTTCACTGAAACACAACTTACACAACCATTTATATCAAGAAATTTTGACGGGAACAGCACGGGAAATAGTTACGGATGTTTTGAACATCAGAAGTGACTTTCTTAATACTTGTTAATTGCAGATGTTTTAAAACTATTGCATCAGCACAGCCTTCACTTACGTTTTAATCAATACATTATATATATATTTAAGTATCGTAATGTTTGTTCATCTGTAACTGCTTTGATAAAGATTTCTTTAACCCATTTAAAAGTATAGTGACACAGAGATATTCATCAGCTGTCTTATGAAAACAATTTGATGAAGTAAAATGCTATATGTTAGTGTCTCATTGAATAATTGACATATGCTCTGACGTCTATAGTAACATAGTAGAATAATGTAAACTGGAATATAGATGTATTTTTTTGACTAATCAGGACTTGTCTTTAATGAGGTGTTTAAGATTTAATGAGACCCTAACATTAAACATTGAAAAGTAAAATAATTTTCTTTGGATACTAACTGTTTCTATTTACTAACTATCTACATGTATTATCATTATATTTCATATACAAACATTGCTATGAATGTATTGGTTTGTCCTGGTTTGTCAGAACTTGATGAACTCTAAGTCAAAATATACAATGCATTATAAACTTGCTGATATTTAAACTTGTTTTTTTTATTTCTTTTATGATTCTTATCGTTTGACTTCTGTTCTACGATATCATCGAAAATAAAATATAATTCGAGAATTATGTGGCTGAAAATATTTATGTGAAGATTTTTCTATTCTTTAGACAAATAGTTGAACCTAGTGTTATATAAAATATTACATCTAACAAATCAGTTGTATGCGATATATTTAGAGGAATGTTTATTTAATATTTAAGAGTTAATCTTAATTGATTGATTTAGACACTAAAACTCGATACAATAGTATATGTATGTTTTCAAATGTTATTTACTCACACAGTTGTCTCTTTTAAAATAGTAATTTCAGAATCATTTAGAACAAAAGCTACTAACTTAATATTGTTGTTGTATTTACAAATCTCGTTGTTTAAAGTATTAACTGTTAATCCAATATATAATAAATTCATTACTGTTACTTATTTGTACAGATTTCAGGGAATTGTGTCCTTTATTAATGAGAGTTCCTAAAAATGAAAAACTATGCTAAATAGAGCGGGAGAGTATTTTATATGTAGAGTTATTTGAAAGGCTTTTATTCACATAGTAAGTATTTGTTTATGAAGGAATTTCAGAAGAATGAAAACTGGTATAACTGATTTATTCATGTAAACTATTTAGCAAGACATTTCGCTTAAAATACTAACACATTTATGTGAATCCCAAACTATCATTCGATTTATAATATGTTATACAGTTTTCAGGCCATTGATAAGTTCACAGAATAACCCATTTTAAGAAATCCTTTTCTAGTTGTTGTTACGGGATGACTAATATCTACTTGTTTTAACATAGATTTTTTTTAGTTAAATATATATTTAGAAATGTATGTAACGTACATTGTTAAATAAATATTGCGAAATTCCTACCCATTTTCCTTATTTTCTAGCGTTCCTATCTTCAGGTATTTTTTACTTAACTGAAATTTCTAGAACATCTCTCACTAAGCTTATAAATGGTAACCAACGCAACCTAGAGTGACAATTTTATATTGTTGGTTTGCTACAGTTAGCATACTACAAACGACGGAAGCTATAACTTAGTAACAATTATTAGGATAGCTGCACTTGGAAAAACCAAGTGTATCGAAACGTCTCTTTCCAGTTTTGTCATCAGAGTAAAAATTACTCATGAGACTACAAATCATAAGCTGTCTCAACATTTTTAGGGCTCCATCGTTCACGTCACTAACGCCAATCGAACTCAGATTCTGAATCTGTAAAATACCAGTGACACTCAATTCCCGTAATAAGGACTTTTATTTGAAATGAACAATTTTTTATACTACAAAATACCTTTGATAGGAACAGGATCCCTTTAGATTTAAGCATTTCCTGTTAAATAGGTGCTCTAACCATTCTATAGCATTTCAAAAACAGTTATTTGAAATCCAAACTATGTGTGATTGAACAATAAAGTCTAGAATGTAATGTATATGATATTGGACTAGTGGTACATAGCAAAGGGCCTTTTCGACCTATTGAGAGGCTTCTCCTTGGAAGGGACTGGCTTCTTTTAGGGCATGAGAGGTTTCTCCTAGAAGTGGGAAGTGCTTCTCCAAGAAAGTGGCATGCCAGTTCGTAGTTTGGCTCTGCTATTTAATTGTTATGTTAAAAAATAAATATAAATTACATGAATAGAAAGCGAATGCATATACCCAAATTATTTCATTACAGTAGAAAATTATATTTTAAAGGAAACTTACATATATATATATATATACTTTTCTTCGTACAAAACACTTTTTCCATCTATTTTGCCCTCCGGCATAACTAGTTAGTTAGGGAATTCGACGTGTAATCTGAGGATGATGGGTTTGAATCCCCATCACACCAAACATGCTCGACCTTTACACCGTGGACCGTTATACTATAAATGTCAATCCCACTCTTTATTGATAGAAGAGTAGCCCAGAGTCACTAGTGGGTGGTGGAGACTATCTGCCTTTCCTCTAGTTCTTGCATTGCTAAATATTTGGCGGATAACGCTTATGTAGTTTTTTGTTAATCTGAGAATGACCTACTACACCTTATTTTAATACCTATACCACTCGCCTTCAGGAAACATTTTTATTTCAAGAGGGTTTCTCGTCATCACAGATTTTTTCATTTTTAAGAAGTATATCAATTGCCACTACTTTATATTCGTTTCATAAACCACCATTGTTGGAAATCTTTTTATTATTTATAATACTAACTTAAATTTAACATGCTGATGTATTTTAACGGGCATTTCTTTAAGCCCAGTATCAGTGCCATATTTACCTGATTTTAAACAATAAAACATTATTCGCACAACAAACACCTTCAGGTACTGGTCCAATAATTTTAATTAATTCAGTTAATTTTCCTGAGTGTTGTGAGTTTAAGAAAATATCATTTCTGGTTAATGTCATGAAACAAAATACTTTGACCAGTGTAAAAGAGGTCTTAGTAAACTAGTTTATACTAATTCAGAAAAAGTTCGTACAAAAATGTCAAATTTAGCATGTATGCAGACTCACACTGCTAAAATCCAGGTTTCTATACTCGTTTTGGGCAAAGAATAGGTTGTCCACTGTGTACCTTTGTACTTGGAGCCCGCATAGGCAGGTTGGTTAAGGCGTTCGCCTCGTAATCTAAAGGTAGCAGGTTCCAATCCCCCCTTCGCACCAAATATGATAGCCCTTTCAGCCATGGGTGCGGTATAATGTAACGGTCCCTCCCACTATTTGTTGGTAAAACAGTAACACAAAAGCTGGCGGTGGGTGGTGATGACTAGCTGCCTTTTCTCTAGTCTTACACTGCTAAATTAGGAAAAGGCTAGCGCAGATAGCCCTCTTGTATCTTTGCAAGAAATTTAAGAAACAAACAAAGAAAGGAAAATTCTAAACATTACATAACTTTACACGATATTAATAATTGAATGCATTTGCTTCAAACAATGTAAGTTACCTCATAGTGTCGTTAGTGGCATTTGCCTGATAATGGGTCTAATAATGTCTTTATCTTAACACCATACAAAAAAAATATGTTTACTTCTCTTAGAGCAAAGCCATATTGGGCTATTTGCTATCTCCACTGCGGGGAATCGAACACAGAATTTTAGTTTTGGATGTCTGTAAACTTGGCACTGTCCTAAAGAGGACTAACCATTAATGTGACTGTTGCATCTAATTCGGCGCCAGGAATTCTTTTATATTGTTCAAATCGTCTTCATCTTTGAATATCACAGATATTGACATATTATTATACGTTCTTATCTACTTTCATTGATAAGATACTACTGATGTTGACATCTAATGTATTAAACGTTAAGGACAATTAGTGAGATTGTGTAACTACCGGAATAATATGTGTTTGGATTAAACTATCTCTTCTCTTCAATTCGAAACACGGACTGTAAATTAAGTGTTCTGCCTGTTATGTCAGTGTATTAAATTCACCAAGAATTGAATAAGACATTTCCTTCTTTAAAGAAACGAGTGCAATGCAACATATTTTCATTATCTTATCATTGTGTTCGAATTTTTAGAAACTTACTAGTTATTAGCTACATCTAGAACGTCTGGAAATATAGATGGTAATAAATTTCTGCTGTTGTTTGAAAACAATCTGGTATTTAAGATATTTAAGTTTTAGCTTCGTACTACCGCTTGTGACCAGGGCTGATAGACTCAGAGTAAATTGTATGTCGTGGACTCTTTTAAAAAGTCTAAAGAATCCTATTAGGTAAAAGTCTTCATGTTATGTGTCTTATCTATCTTTCCTTAACATATTTGAAGCACCTAGAAAAATGTAAATTCGCATCAGTCCCATGCTGATTCTTTATCAATGTGAATGGCTTCAATCGCCACATGAAGCTGTGTCTACGGATAACCTTACTGTTTCCAACAGTAGTGTGGCTCCCAGGAGAGAAATGACAAATACAAAATGTGTAGAAATGTAGAAAAAAAAAGGTGTGTTCATTGAAGATTATTCAATATTCCCCGTGTAGTTTCTCGCGAAATTCAAAAAAATAAACAAACAAACGGAATGCTAAATGCCTTCTGAAAGCAGCTACGGACACAGTAAAAAAAAACAATGTACAACCACAAACAATGCACGGAAACCAACCAAACAAATATTAACAATGTTAAAACAACGGGCACAATTAAGAACACTATTCATGGCAACAAGAAATAAAAACACAAATTAACAACATTAGATATAAAATTAGAGCAGAAATTAAACAGCTAAAACAAGAAAAATGGGACTACTTCTGCTCCCAACTAAGCGAACAAACCGACCCTAGTAAGTTCTGACTACACTTAAAAAGATTTACAAATGAACCCACGACAAGAAAATATCTAACACTGGAATATAACAAGACCTTAGCACAAACCAAAAAAGAAAAAGCAGAAGCCTTCAAACATCAATTACAAAACACACTTAAAACACACAATGACTCGGACATGAACAACTATTACCACAATAAAATAAACAACCACGTAACAAATAACATAGAATTATATAAACCACATTTCCCAGTCAACATTAAAAGTTTGTTTGTTTTTTTGAATTTCGCAGAAAGCTACTCGAGGGCTATCTGTGCTAGCCGTCCCTAATTTAGCAGTGTAAGATTAGAGGGAAGGCAACTTGTCATCACCACCCACTGCAAACTCTTGGACTACATTCTTTACCAACGAATAATGGGATTGACCGTCATATTATAACGCCCCACGGCTGAGAAGGCGTGCATGTTTGGCGCGATGGGGATGCGAACCCGCGACCTTCAGATTACGAGTCGCACGCCTTAACACGCTTGGCCATGCCGGGCCATCAACATTATAAACACCAACACTAATAATACACATGACTGCAATACTCAACTACTCACCAAAAAAATCAAACTAAATGAACTTGAGGCCTGGCTTGGCCAGGTGGGTTAAGGCGATCGCCCATAAAGCAGTGGGAGCGTTATAATGTGACGGTCAATCCCACTATTCGTTGGTAAAATAGTAGCCCAAGAGTTGGCGGTGGGCGGTGATGACTAGCTGCCTTCCCTCTAGTCTTACACTGCTAAATTCAGAACGGCTAGCGCAGATAGTTTACGAGTCGCACGCCTTACGCACTTGGCCATGCCAGGCCATGCTAGGAGTCTAACTGATAAAAACTACGGAACAACACCAGAAAACATCATTAAAATATACTAGACCAGTAATAGACTATGCAGCTCCTGCATGGATAAATGTAAGTGAAAAACAAATACAAACCAAATTCCAAACATTACCGAATACACTAATTACATCAGCATACGGAATACCTAAAACCACTTTCTCAAATTTCATGCACAATTACTCAAATACACAAACAATACCAGACAGACTTCTCCATAGTACAATAAAATATTTTGATAAAAACTGGCCAAAAAATGAGTTGTTATGCGTACTAGACATATTTCATATATGATCAAAAAAGACCTAAACACTTCTCCCCGTTAAACTGGTGCATCAGATCTTTAAGATAAAATCAAATTTAAAATAATAATAATAGAATAGAGCTAAAATAAAACAAGCCACCTACGTTCTAGACTTATTTAAGAAAAATAAATAAATAAAAAATGAAAGAAGAGTATAAATGGACATTGCTCTTAAGAGGACCAGATTTAAAATTATGCTATTACTTCAGCCACTTCGTATTCATTCTAAATGTATTAACCAGGCCATTCCCACAAAGTAATGGAAGGAAGAAGAGGTCTAGTGTACCTGACCCTCCAGGGAATAAAAATATATATACCCAAAGACCTAGAGAGAGAGAATGCTGAGTATAATGTTAACATATAAATATAGCAAGAGATTCGGTGAGCTCTGGTAAGTTAGAAGACAACAAATTATACGATACTTGGAAATACATTAAGACACTGTAAATTACTTTTACAGATATTGTTTTAACTATTTATATAATTTATACAGATATTACTGGGTGTAATTTAATTTAACAGTAACAGTGGAACTATACCATAAAGCTGGTGAAAGCATGATGGTGAATAATTATAATATAGGCTATCAGACATATTTCAAAACTTAAAATAAAATAAATTTTACTCACAAGAATCTTTTCGTGTTAATTTTCGAAATATTTTAAGAAAAGGTTTTCTTTTTTATTTATTTGCGATTGCTCACAAAATCTTTTTTCTTAAAATTTCCAGTCATTATCTCAACTTGACGTACATTTTATGTATTTTATTTTATCATCATATCAGTGCCTAAGAAACATTTAGAGAATATAGTGATTATTTCACGTAAAGCCACGACAGTTAGTTTAGAATAAATTGTTCATCATCGTAAACAATGAAAAGTATTTAAAATGTATTGAATAAGTTCACATGAGATATATATATTTGTATATTACAAAGTAATAATTTGAATACCTTGTTTCAAATCAATATATCAACCAAACGTGTTTAATTTAAATGCACCTCAAGGTTCTTAAGTAACAAAATATGCTAATAAGCAAATATTTGTGTAGGCGAGTTGAGAATCCTGTGGCGCATTCTTTACTGAGATTCTATCTTTATACAGATACCAAATATAAAATTATGTGTATAGATATAACATTATGTTTAGAAAACACTTTAATATTAAAATTAAAAGCAAGAAGTATTGTTATTCAGGTAATTATTAGTTAATATCCAGTCACAAAGTTCACCCATTTAGTTTTCCTTTGGAAGAAATATATTTGGCTCTTACAGTTTACATAATCTAAATACTTTCGTTTTCAGGAATAATTGACTTGTACTATTAAGGCTGCTGATATATATCATTGTACTTGAATAACATTTAACTTACGTATATTACATTCCATCTGATTGTAAACAAAGTTTTATATTAAAGAAGAACCAAGAAGAGGTTTCTTTGAAACTGTCTCAAAATACCAATTTGATTTCATAGATTTTAGACAATGAAACGTAAAAACACAATCATCAAGGGGTATTATGGATGCAACATAAAGCAGTGGATGAATACCACAAATATCAGTTATCTGCCCTTTCAGTTAAACATGGTACATAGAAACCCACAACATTTAATATTCTGAAATTATTTGTTGTCAATTAAGGGATGAAAAATACGAGAAAAAAACAAACCTCGGTTTTATGATATTAAAATAGTAAATAAAAACATGTTTTCTTGTTTTATTTTCCTCATTTAAAACAAAACGAATTTAATAGTAATAGGAAAACAGGATCTTTTGTTTTCTGGAATTAGAACGATGCTATTCACTTCAATAATCTAATAAGATTCCCATCAGTGATAGTTTAATTTAAATTAAATGTCTTAGAAATTTTATGTGTGTATGTGGATGTGTGTATAAAACATTAAAATTAATGTTTTATTTTAACAAGTTCCAAAATGTTTGTTAATCACAGAATAAAACAATATAATTATCAAACTTGAATTATAGTACAGTTATTTTTACCATAAATCTTCAAGCCAGAGTTTTAAATTAAACGGTTTTCTTCTTCAAAAGAAGGACATGAGATAATGTTTCTTTGTTGTTATTTTTTTTTTAATTTCGCGCACAGCTACACAAGGGTTATATGTGCTAGCCATCCATAATTTAACTGGGTAAGACTAGAGGGAAGACAGCTAGTCATTACCACCGACCGCCATCTTTCTTACGAACAAATAGATGGAATTGATCGTCACTATATAACTCCCACACTGGTGAAAGGGTAAGCATACTTGGTATGACAGTAAACTGTCCTTACTACCTGACCATACCAAGCCTACAAGATAGTGTTAAAATTTCTTGATAAAGCAAAATAAAATTAGTTGTAGAAAGAAACCCCAAAATTAGGTATACCTACTTATACAAATTACACGCATTTGTTATGACAAGTGTATACATTAGGTACAAAACAATAAGAAGTGTATACGTTTTTATATTTATACGTGTAATGTTAAATTAGTGTAGAAATAAAACTATAAAACCAAAATATATTTCATTTTATTGAGTATAAAAATCGTAGAAATAAATTTAAAAATTAAATAATTATATTTTCCAGGACATAAAACCTAATAAATATTCATATCTTCGATACAAAACTTTAATAAGTAACCTACTGAGAAACTTCTTCTTTAATAACGTGTTCTCTTATGATGGCTTTCCGGCCTTTTATTCGTAATATTTTCAGTTTATAGGACATCCTTATTTACCTCGATAGAAAATTACTTTTTATTATCAAATAAATGATTATAAGAAGAGTATTCCTTACCCCTTACACATATATCAACTACATTTATATTTAGCTGTAAAGAGAGAATCTTAAGTAACTGATACATATCACGATGAGGTGCTCCGCTGATTTTCTTTCTGTCGTAGCAATTCAGAGAGTATCTGTGTTATGTGTCCCTAATTTTGAAGTAATAGACCAAAGGGAAGACAGCTACTGAACACCACCCACTGGCAAGGCTTTGACAGCTCTTCACCAACGAATAGTATGATTATCCGTCACCATATAACGAAGCCACAGTTGAAAAAGCAACTACATTTGATGAGAGGTTTCGTTCCCGTTGACTCGCAGATTGCAAGCCGTTCTCCCTTTCTACCAAACTATGTCAAGCCCATCAAAAAGAAAATATCTCAGATAACATTTTTATGTTAAACACCATGAGAATAGAAGATATTAGTTATTGTAGAATCATGAAGAGAGTATTTCCTCCACGTTTAACAATAGAAATACGCCAGAGATGTTGACAACGTTTTCAATTGAAACAAAAAATGTCCTTTCATATGTTTTATTGCTAATCATGCAAATGCTTATTGGAATATTGTGCTTAGACACTTAATATTTCAAAAAGGTTAGAAGGTTAAAATGGGATTTATCTTAAACCTCAACCAGTTTTGGCTTTTTACATTATAATCATAACAAACTCAATACCACATACGTACCCAACAACATATTCATATCTAACAGATACTCTATCTGGTATTATTCATCTCTAAAAGTTTAATATCACTTTATCCACCCTGTATACGTGTATAATACATCATATGTCCATCATCTGCATGTGTCTAATGTATCACAATACTCAGCCCATACCTATCTAGTATATCACAAAAATAACTAACTAGGAATAATCTCGGTTACTGTACATAATAACATTCACCATCATGAATGTTTAATATGACAATATTTACCTAATACATGTATCTAATACACCACAATACTCACTTCCTACACCTGTGACCTGCTGGTTATGGTTTCATGGTTCGCAGTCTGTATACTCTAGGTTCGAATCCCTGTCATGCTAAACATGCTTGCCTTTCCAGCCGTGGGGCCAATTTAATGTGACGGTTAATCAAAGTATTCGTTAGTAATGGTTGGTTTCAACTATCAACCTTCTTTCGACTAAGTTTTGTCTGTCACTACTAAATTAAGGACGGCTGGGGCACCTAGCCCTGGTGTAGCGTTGCGCGGAATTCATACAAATTCTACACATTTCTAAAACTGTAATTATCAGCTCGAATAACATTATTTACCACTGTGTTAAAGAAACACAGATATCAATATCACAGATGAGCTTCCCAGAATATATTCGTAATAAGTCCTCTTGTTTCATGGGCCTCATTCTGATGTGAAACACAGTAAATTCTTAATTATACTTGTCGTAAGACATTATTATACGGCTTCTTACATTTCTAAATGCTACATTCTCTATCTTGTCCAACAGGGATTTTCATGAATTAGAACAGTGTATAACAGTTGTATTCCAACCACATTGTATTCGCCATATTCATCTCTAATCATCCCAATACAACTACTATTGTACCAAAGGGTTTGTGAAAATAGTTTGATCACTATTGTTTTTATTGCATCTCAGTTCACTGGAAAAGCTCTAAATTGAATGAAACATGTCTTTGTCAATGGATGTAGCGATCGCAGTGTGGTTGGAGTACTATTTTTATACAGTTTTCTAATTCTCGAAAATTCCTTAAGGACTATTCAAAGAATGTAGTGTTTAAAAATAGAACAGGTCCAATACTCATATCTCACGACATTTACAAGTTGTAACACTGCTTCGTAGTAAACTTTTAAAAGCATATTGAAATTTGCGTAATTTTTTATTTTTATTAAGAAATGAATAAGCTTTAACAAACGTCCCTAACTCATGACCTCAGACCTTCAAGAAGATATTTGTTTGATTTCAAACAAAAGTATCCTAATGAAAAATTAATTTGTAAAACAATAGATACAAGAGATTTACACGTTCTTAGTAATATTTTCGTTCTCTTTCTTTTCAAAAAGTAGTTGAATAACATTTAAGCGTATTTTAACACTTTATCACGTTATCGGTTGACAAACTCCCATTTTTAATTTCTGATCTTTAAAACAAATTTTTAAACGTTTTCTTTTCTTCATTTTGTTCTCTTTTCGTATTCTCCTTTTGTTACCCCAATTCTTGCCCTGATTAACTTTTACTTCTTGTTATTTTCTTTAACATTAATTAATAATACATTTCTTCAAATACTCATTGGATGTCAATCGAAAAAGAACAATTGAAAAATAGAAGTTTTTGTCTTGAACTAGGTATGGCTAAATATTTACGTTCGATGCCTTTATAAAAACAGTTTTAGGTTAGTACTTTCAGCTCAACAATCCCCTTTAGAAATAGGTTCTGTTGTTTAAACCTTATTTTATTAATTTTATGTGTTGGTACTAAAGGCATAAAATAACAAAGATAAAATATTATTATAGTTTTAGATCACTCTATCTCTTCTTATCATATAATTTTTGAATACATTGATTTTGTAGCAGCAAACGATCTCTGTCTCCTGTTTCATATCATGTGACATAATTAGATAGAAATATTGTAGCATTTTACTTGAAGTAAATAATTCTAATTTTAATACGTTTTCAGAGGTGTCGTAGCAACCAGAAATAACGTTTAACCCTGAAACCAAAACCTTTGACAAACAGCTTCTGGCCAGATAACGTAAAGAAGGTGGTTATGACGGAGACTAAGTGAATTTGTGAGAAGTGTTTTATTAAACTAACCGGTTACTGACATCGAACTGAGAAAACGTTGTGAATATTAACAACAGAATTGTACACTGTGGAAGTAATGTGGCTGTCATCGGGACTAAATTTGAGTGAAATCATCCATCATGTCTTTGTAGATTAATCAACTGTGAAAATATTAACAACAATAATTCTAAACCGTGAAACTATTGAGGATAGTAACAACATAAATGTTCATTTTGAAAACACTGTTGACATTAACAGCAGAAGTGCACACTGTGAAAACATTGCGTATAGTAAGAACAGAACTGTAAATTGTGTAAACACCTTGGACATTAATTAACAACATGAACTGTTCACTATGTGAACACCGTGGACATGACCAGGAGTTCTGTACACTGTGAAAACATTGTAAAGATTTCTTGTTGTTGTTTTTTTTTTTGTAAAACAAGACTTTAGACTGCGAAAATTCAAATGGCAAACGTGAACATAGATTTGATATCTGGTCAAATATTTCTTACGTGAATTATGTATGCCATACATTTTCTGTAAATATTATGAATATTTATTCCAACCATGTTTAGAAATCTATCTAATCAACATTTCTTATAAGTTACAGACCAAGCATAAACCATCAACAGAACAACAGACAGCTGATTTGTACTTACTAAAATGTATACTGTGGAACATACGTCAACTATAAAGAATCTTTTTGATTCACTGTAACAAAAACAACAGATCAGAAACATAAAAGAAATGGGGAAAACTGTCGTTCGTTCTGTCAGTTTTATGTTCATATTAACGACTGTCGCTTTTCATGTATTTATGGTTGAAGAAAAAAAAGGAAATTTCACCGTATTAACAGATTTCTAATACTGTGGACACTATGAAATAACTATTGTAACACATGTATAAACAATAATTAAGATACGCCTCGTTTCATTTGTTACAGCTGTAGTTTCTTGTGTCCGTGTAATGTATATTGTCAGTGTTGTAGGTTCGTGTCTATGTATAAATAACGACAATGAAAACGAAAACTAACAAAAAACATATTTCGATACCAATTGATAATTTTTGGTACAGAATAAAGATCTGTTGTTTAGGGAAATTTATTTTTTTAAGTACAATATTTTGAACGCGTTTTCCTGTTTTATACTTGAATATAATATCAGGAGTAAAACATTGTTAATGTGTTGAAAAATATTGTATTAAATAAAATGTAACGTTATTAAAGATGTTTCAATGTCAAATACGACACTGAATATTAACTTACTTAATCTAGTTTATCATTAACACTAATTGTTTTCAATCATAACTATTACTTCAATTATATCACAGCTATTTGTTATTTTACAGGTTGGCAATGTCATTCAGTTACAGTATTTTATTAACATGTCTTCTTTTACAATAAAGTTCATTAGTAATATATCATTGACATCCATAATAGACTAATACCAGTCACAGTGATATCCATAAAGACCCACATCGTTCACACTGATATTTACAAGTCTCACACTAGTCACACAAGTTAGGATGGGTCGTATTAGGGATGAAATAGCGAAGTTAATTCTAAAGATCCTATTGTTATGAGCAAGGGAAAATAACAGATGGAATACACAAGGATATGGATTATGAACTTAAAGATGTTATAGTTGTAGGCGATTCCTTGAAAACAGTATACGAATAGAGTAGTTTGTGGTGTAAATAGGGTATAAGTTATAATGTGGGATATAAAATGTACCCTGGGTTTTGGAGGTGACTAGGGAAGAAGAACCCACACTGCGGTGGGAATACACCATCTCACAGTCTTCACTCCCATTCGCCACTCTCACAGAAAGAAAAAATAAAGTAAAGAAATAGCAATAGAAATAATAGATATAGAAATAGAAATTAGAAGAGCGAGTTGTGTGTGCTCAAGCCCACAACAATTTTCATCCATGTAATTCTTTACTGCTTGCAGACAGTTGTGGGAAGGTGACTGCTCTCCGAAATACAGAAGAAGAAAGATTGAGTTAAAGTTTATAAGAATAAAGAAAATAAGGTCATTTTGGGGTAAGTAATTTAATTAAATTTACCCCTTGAAGATATATAGCATTGCAGCCTCATTGTAGTAGAAAGGCACTAATTGGTAGCCCAGTAAACGAATTATACTAGTATGAAGGGTCCCACCCAGTTATCAAAATTAACTAGTATAACTCCCAACCATCACCCGTTAAGTCTATTGTGACTATCATGTTCTAAACAAGCCTGTACGTGCGGTAAGGTGTACATCTGCATAAAATCGTGACACGCTATTAAACTGCCTTATTCATAACTAAAAATAGTTATTATATATTTTAGTAAAATTTCTTTAATTTTTGATTCTTTATATTTATTCAATACATTCTTATATTTGTTACAGAACAGTTAAATAATTTTATTTAAAGTTTCTTTGCGAGATGAAGTAACTATTGACTTTTGTATCAGTATTTCAACATTACTGATATATTATTGTAATTTAATCCAAATTTTACAATATTTGAGTTATTGCAAAGTTATAATGCTTATAACAAAAGAGTCATGTATCTTACTATTAAAACATGGTAGACCATAAATTATACAAGCAAAATATTTTCTTTTATAAAAAATATATACATTGATATCCTTAGCAATTATTTTAATTGCTAAATTTAAATAATGTGCTTTGGTGTTAGATGTTGAAGTATTTTCAATTTCTAATTCTGCTGGATGAATAGTGTTAATCACATTTATTTCAGGACTATTTATACTATTTAAATAATCTGTTGTTGTTTTTGGAATTTCGCACAAAGCTACTCGAGAGCTATCTGTGTTAGCCATCCCTAATTTAGTTGTGTAAGACTAGAGGGAAGGCAGCTAGTCATCACCACCCACCGCCAACTCTTGGGCTACTCTTTTACCAACGATTATAACCCTCTACGGCTGGGAGGGCGCTAGTCATCACCACTCACCGCCAACTCTTGGGCTACTCTTTTACCAACGATTATAACCCCCTACGGCTGGGAGGGCGAGAATGTTTGGCACGACTCGGGCGCGAACATGCGACCCTCAGATTACGAAGCGCACGCCTTAACGCGCTAGGCCATGCCAAGCCCGTTATATAATCTATATATCTGTAAATTAAGATCAAAATGTTTGAATTTGTGTAGTTTTAAATAAATCTATTGTCATAATACTAAAGATATAGATTTGCTATACAAGTAGAAAAATTAGCTCCCATTGGGTCTATTACTTCTTTTAAAACTTGTTATTAAAAATATATCATTATTGTAGATACAGAAATTTGACATATCTTTTATGTTTTTGGAGCTAAATCTTTTTTCCTGCTCTTTGATAACAGGATAACAGAACTTTTCTATTGTAGAATTTAAAACAAAGATTAAATCTTTTAATGGAATTGTGGGGTAGAATTTAGTAAAATGAAATGTTTGAATATTATTTATTTGTTCACAATTTTGTAGATAATTTAAAATAGGTTGGTTATTTTTATTATCCAAAAAGGACGTTTGGAAACATTACTCCTTACATAACTTCTTACCTGAAACAGGAGTCAAGAAGAACACAACATATGAAGAAACAAGCTGGATTTTCTATGCATTTATCTCTACATGTTCATTGTTTTACAGTTGAGGCAAACTAGGTTGTCTCATGGGACGTCGATGGAGCATTATTATTGGTTCTTGTAATTTTTGGTAAGATGTATGTTTGTATTTATGTGTAATAATAATAATAACGAATAGAAACAATGGCAACTGTTCTGTTTAATTCATGGATGTCAATAGTTATAACATATAATCACAATGCACTTGTAATTAACAAAACTCAGTAAAGTTTGTATTAAAAAAAGAGATGTCATCAGAAGTTTCATTTTCAATATGCACGTATTCTTATATTAACATTGTTTCTTAATTCATTAAAATAATTAATAGCACTGATATTATGTTGTATTGCTAGTAGCAAGTCTTGGTCAGATATTATTTATTAACTGATATTTGGATTATTTATAATTTTGTATCCCAATTCCATGACGGTTTTCTCTCCGATTTCTAATTTTCTTAAAATTTAACAAATTCAGTGAATATTGAGTTTACTTGATGCAGAGATAGAATAGTTATTTACTGATAGAAGTGAGAATTATTGTTGCTGTTGTTTTTCTATTATGTTACTCGATCAGTTAGAACGTTCATAGGTTAATCCTCATTCGTTTCAGAGCTTATATTAAAAATTTAAAATATTTGAAAATAGGCTTCAAAGAGAACTTGGGTATGGTAAACGTTTATATAAGAAACATATTAACTTTTTATCATTATATAAATTAAAACTAGCATTATCTCACAAATAATACTAATAAACCGACTTAATAACAAAACACGTTACCATAGTGGATTGCTGTTAATATAATATTTCTTCATCTCTAAAGATCAAAACATGATGCAAGACAGAAACTTTATTGGGAGTATGGAAATTAACAACATAGGAAAAGTATTGTGAGAACTTTGTAACTCTCTGAACAGAAAACACAAATAAAATACCAGTTAATTTGGAGTGATAACAGTTTTACCACAAGAAGAGCACCAGAAATAACACGTTACTGTCTACTGAAGTACATGAAAATCCTGCAGAAAGAAATTTTTTATTGTTTCAGGTAATGCTAATAAATGTCTTAAGAGATATTTCTATTATTAAATGTATTGAGAACAGTTAAGAGTTTGAGCACAAAAACAAAGATGACGTTGCGATATATGATTGTGAAATATGTTGATATTAAGTAGAAAGATTAAAAATGGTTGCGTTTTAGTGTACAACAAGATATACTGTATATATAAAGGAACAAAAAGAAATCCAAAATAATGATACTGTGTTGGTAGAGCAAATATCAAAGTAATAAAATGGAATACGAGAGATGGTAGTCTTTTTTTTAAATCTCAAAGACATGTAATATATACTTTTTGTTAATGTGAATGTTATGTGTGGGTAACTCTCGTAGTTCTCGTGCTGTCGTATTTATTTAAGTTAAATAAAAACATTTTTGTCTGTTAGTTTTGGGATAGGAGGAACGTACTGGAGTACACAACACAGCCTCGTAACAATTATAATCACTTATGGAGTGATTAATACTTTGGGATTTATCTGTTGTTTTGGCCACCCCATGGTCAATGCTGTCGAGGTGAGCACAGTTGTTTCGAAAATATCTCAAATAGAAATATTTAAAAAACAGATACTTTCATATTCCATTTGTTTAAAAAATATCATTTAACTATTTTATTTCAATAGCTATAAAGCAAGATATATGTAAATATATACATTTATATATCCATGTCAACGTCCATAGCTAACATACAATAGTAATACACGATAAGTAAAGTCTTCGAATTGTATTAATTCTTGAATTCATCATACTTCTATAAACACTTATGAGAAGGGTATCGGTATTATTACGCTGGGAATCTAAACTCAAATACAATAGTTATAATATTGTCTGTCCAAGCGATTTTAATGACGGGGTTGACAGGGGCATAATGGGGATGCCGTGAAACTTTATAACTGTATAAGTGTAATCTTATAAATTGATAAATCAAAAAATATTTTTCCCTTTTTTATGTCTATATTTCATTTTGTACTTCAAGTACATAGACTAACAACAATATAAGGTTATAATTCTGTTGCTAAGCAACATGTTTTAAAAGAAATTTTGGATCGTGGTGTTACCAACTTGCTTTATCTACATATTAGTTGTTCAATCTATTTCATGTTTATCTCTCACTGGCAGAACAGTATGTCTGCGGACTTACAAGCTAAAAAACAGGTTTCGATACCCTTTGTTGGCTGAACACAAATAGCCAGTGGTGTAGGTTAGTGCTCAATTTAAAAGAACAACAGCAACTAGTTGATTTCTAATAATTATCATTATGTGAATACGTCACATAGTACATTTCATGAATGACCTTTATTTTGGTTGATTCACATTGGAATTTACTGACGGTGGACTGCCTTCAGTGCTTGTTTTCTGCCTCTACCTTAATGAAACTTGATTTAACAAAAAATTATTTCTGAATCTAAATATGACAATTGAGGTTAAAATATACAACGAGGTAGCGATAGTGGTTAGTGCCCCAACATATTTTGACGTATGGTATGCTCGTCTACTTGGTACCATCACTATTGTGTAGACGTGGTTTCGCTTTCTTTTCTTATACACTTCTTAATAATCCAGTAAATCTATAACAAAATGGATGTATCTGTTGATGCAAATACATATTGTTGCGATTAATAACCAGATAATATATAGTTCATACAAAACGTTTCTAAACTTACTAAGTAATATGATATTTAGCTTGATAATTTCAAAAGTCTATTTTCACAGTTATTTCCCAAAAGAAAGGCTTCGTGACAGTGATTGTTGCTCCAGGGTTATCTGTAACTCCTCTTTTTATGAATAGTGTGCAGACATTCTTTGTAAACCCTAATAATCTACAACCTGCTTCTGATGGGTGAGTTACAAGTTTCTGTAAACATTCGTGACGCTTCTACAGATAAAACATTGTCTACTTGTTTCAGTTTTCTGCTACCTTTTCTTACTTTTTACTCAAGATCCTTACATCTTTTTATTTTAAGTTATTTTTCACTGTACAAGTCTCAAATATTTAGAACAATTTGGAAGAAAATTATAAAGATTGTAAAATCATGCTAAAATGGAACTCTTACACATATGACACTGAAAAAAAACTACCGCACGATGTGCAAACCCAAACATTGCGAAATGTTATTTTGTGTACATGTAGATTTGCTTTAGAAGTCACAATTTTCCCGTTTCGTCTCCGTTTTTCTTTACGTATTACTTTATATTTCTTCATTCTCAAGGTACAAATATGACGTGATGAATACATCTTACGAGGTGTAAAGCGCTGGCACCATCTGCATAAATAAGATAGTACTGTCTGTTGTATACCCACGTAAATACTTAGCAGATTGTGGACATGGGAAAGTTTTACTTCGTTTTGCAACCACTACTTTGCCCTCTTTATAGACCTTTATCATATTTGGCATGAAGGTTTGTTGGGTCATGAAGAAATATATGCAAAGTTTCGGTTTCACATTTTGTGTTTTGCTGTTTTTTACGGGCGTTTTCTTAAAATTATGTACAAAGGAAACAACTTTTTTATGTTCTAAGGCAACCTTTCATCAATCATGAATTTACATAACTGTTGTCCAGTGTACGGGTACCCCAGCTAGTCGTATATAATATACCAGAAATTGCACACTATTGTTTGAAATCATGATTAATTATTTTTTCTAATATATTTACAAAATTTTCAAAGGGTTATATGTCATAGAATGTTCTTTCACTAAATTCATGAAATTTAGAAATATTAAATGCTAGTTGTTGAAACAAGGTGAATGATATTTTAGATACCAGGCCCGAGCAAGGTATTAGAAAAACAAAAATATTGTATCACCTCAGGAATTGAAGCTATAAATTACACATGAGTGTTTTTATTAGTTTTGTGTGTTGATTTCATTGTTTGTAGTTAAACATGAAGCTATACCTTGGACTATCTGTATTGTCGAAACCTTTTCTCTAACCTTACAAATAAGTCCGCGTTAAGTGTAGAGATACTTAACTCATCTCATCACTGTAGTATTAAGTTAATTCTTACGTCAGTTTAGTTTTTTATTAACAAGTAAACGTTCAACATTCTTTCAGATATTTTTACAACGATGAAATTATAGAAAGTGTTCCTGCTTTGTTTCTGATAACGACAAGTTTCACTGGTGGCATTCTACTGATTGGGTTACTCATGTATAAAGAATTACCACAAAAATTAAAACAGGTTAGAGGAATTTGAATTAAACAGTTTGTTGAAGGTACTTTAAAAACAAATCTGCATGATATGATATGAAAAATCTCGGCTTATTTACTAATGGCTGTTTTCGTTAAGCGAGATGGGAATCTTTTAACGTTCTAAAACGCTCCGTTCAACTTCTGCTCGTGTTTCATGTTGGTCACATAATTAATATAAATCTAGATGATTTTCAAACATGAGTTGTTTGTAAGATAAGTATCTCCTCATTAAACCCAATCATGACAGTAAAATAACTTCGCTTATTTCCATCACGTTTTTTAAACGCTTCGTTATTCCTAGCAATACTTTTTCAAAATGAGCGCAAGGATTTTATATATTACTAATAAGAACCATTACTTTTCGTGCTCAAGATATGTTTCATTAATTGAAAACTGCCTGTTTTCTTCTTCTTTCTTCAGCATTTAAGATTCTGTTGTTTAAAAAAATATAGTGTTACTGCGTATTTCTGAAGAAATTTTGGTATACATGAAGGACTGTGAGGACTGATGTTTATGCTAATATACAGAAACGTTGGTTTAATATTATCGAAATGAAGTCTTTTTTAAGAAAACAGCGTTTAATAAAATCTAGCTGAATCAGCTAATTTAAGAAATTAGAAAATTTGGTACTTCTGTTTTCCATTATATTGTATTGTCAGTTTCTATACATAAGAACAACTATTTTTATATTTCTAACCCAGGAAGAAACAGTATCCATTGAACTAACACATATGTGCAAAACGTCAAGGCATTCGTACATTAATGAATCAAGTACAAAAACTCGGGACTGTAGAACAACAATAAATAATGAAAACTATCTCCATCATTGGAAGAAACTCCAGCCAATGCGAACGCTGACGACCAACAACCGTACAGAAATAATGAAGCTGATCTTCATTTGTCACCAACAGGAGCTCTTAAAATGAAAGAATTTTATCTTTTGTCAATAGTTTGTATTAGCTAATATTACCCATATATGTTTGTGAATATTTTTTAACAAGTAAGTAGTATTTGTACCCTTTAACTACCGTAACTGAGATTAAACCTTTAAAAAATATTAATCTTATTGTCATTATAAACCGTCTTGATATGCGACATGGAAGAAACTCTGCATGCAACCATTGAGTGCAGTTTTCTAAACTCATATGAAATAAGCAGAAGTTATATTTAAAAACTAAGTAAAAACTCTAGGACTGTGTTAAAACAATCTAACCGGAGTGATGAGAGAAAGTTTTTTACATTTGTAAATTACTTTCTTAGTGTTTTTCAGAGATATGGACAGACGTTTTTAGAAGATGATACGTTTCTATCTATTGTTGGTTCTGTAGCTGGAGCGATTCATGCTCTTAGCCAGGTGACTGTGGGCTTAATTCAGGACAAAATATCTTAAAAGATAAAACATATAAATGGAAGTGATTGAACTTATGTTGTTATTAAAAATGATTAAAATAATATATGTTGTGTTAAATGTATAATATATTTATGGTTAAGCAGTAAGATAGAGAGTTTAGGATAATAAAAATTGTGTCTGACCTCTGCCGTATAACAACATAGTCCATTCTTTGCTTTGCACATAAAGCGAAAATATATCAGTGTAATAATCAGGGCCCGACATGGCCAAGCATCTTAAGGCGTTTGTTAAGGTCGCGGGTTCGAATCCTTGTCGCACCAAACATGCTCGCCCTTTAAACCGTGTGGACGTTATAAAGTGAGGGTCAATCCCACTATTCGTTGGTAAGATAAACTATAAGTCAAAAGATACCATTCATTATAAACTTGCTGATTATTAAACTTGTTTTTTATTTCTTTTGTGATTATTATCTGGAAGGAAACGACTTCTGTCCTACGATATTGTCGAAAACAAAATACAATACGAGAATTCTGTGGGTAAAAATATTTGTGTAACGATTTTCTATTCTTTAGACAAATAGTTGGACATAGTGTTATATAAATAAGTATATTTAACATATCAGTTACAGTCATGTGAAAAAGTTAGGACATCCTGTGAAAGCCTGTGTATTTGTGCAACATTTTTGGATATATAGATATTTAACTTTAATTTCAACAATACTGAGAGATTAGAGGAATATAACTAAACAACAAAAACTGAAGAAAAGACTTTTAAAGAATTTCTGTTTTTGTGATTCTACAAAAATGCATATTCTAACTGAGGAAAAAGATAGGTCACCCCCACATTATTCACACTTAAAATGGCTCAACTCACACAGGTGAGCTGTCCAGGCCCTGCTGCAGCAAAGCAGCCCCAAACCATGACACTTCCATCTCCATGCTTCACAGTTGGTATGAGGCTCTTTTCCTGGAATGCTGAATTTGGTTTACGCCAAACATGTCCTCTGTTCTGGTGTCCAAATAATTCAATTTTGGACTCTTCTGCCCAAAGAACATTATCCCAGAAGTCCTGGTCTTTGTCTACATTCACTCTTGGAAATTTCTGTCCGGCCTTGATGTTTCTTTTAGAGACAAAAAATTCCTCCTTGCACACCTCTCATGCAAGTTAAACTTGTGCAGTCTTTTTCTGATTGTAAAAGTGCATGCCTCTACAATATGTTAGTGTGTTTGGAGACCTCTTTTAGCATCTTGCGATGAACTTGCTTCGACGACCAGACCTGGGCATGTTGGCAGTTGTTTCGAAAGCCCTTTACTTGTTGGCTATTTTCCGGGCAGTGGAATGGCTGATTAAAAAATCTTTTGGGATCTTTTTAAATCCCTTACCAGACTCATAAGCTGCTACAATTTTCTTTCTGAAGGCCTCATACAGCTCTTTCGCTCTCACCATGGTGCTCACTCTCACTTCAACAGTCAGGAGCACACCAAACTAAATGCCTGAGGTTAAAATAGGGCAAGCCTCATTCAAAATGCTGAGTAGCGATCTTCTAATCATGTGCACCTGGTGTGATACACCTGTGTGTGAGTTAAGCCATTTTAAGTGACCTAACGATTTCCTCAGTTAGAATATGCATTTTTTGTAGAATTACATTTTCACAAGATCTTGAAAAGTGTTTTCTTCAGGTTTAATTGTTTAGTTATGTTCCTATAATCTCTCAGTAGTGTTAAAATTGAGATTAAATATCTATATATCAAAAAATGTTACAAAAAATACACAGTCTTTCATAGGGTGTCGTAGCTTTTTAACATGATTGTATATACAATGTATTTTCAGGAATGTTTACTCAACATTTAAGAGTTAATTTTAATTAAGTGATTTAGACACTAAAGCTCGTTACAATAGTATATATATATTTTGAAATGTTATTTACTCACACAGAATTCTATATTAATATAGTAATTTCAGAATCATTTAGAACAAAAGCTACTGACTTACTTTGTTGTTGTATTTACAAATCACGTTGTTTAATTTATTAATTGTTTATCAATATATAATAAATTCATTACAGTTACTTATTTATACAGGTTACAGAAAATTATATTCTGTTATAAAACAGAAAAACTAGGCTACATAGAACGGGAGAGTATATTATACAAAGTGTTATTTAAAAGTAATTTTACGAAGGAATTTCAGAAGAATGAAAAACTGATATAACTAGTTTATTCATGTAAATTATTTAGCAAGACATTCTGCTTAAAATACTAACACATAAGTATGAATCCCAAAATATCATTCGATTTATCGTGTTATACTGGTCTGAGGCCATTGGTAAGTTCACAAACTAACCCATTTTAAAAAATGTTTCACTAGTTGTTTCTACGGTTTAGTAATATCTACTTGTTTTAACATAGATATTTATTTTAGTTAAATATATATTTAGAAATGCATGTAAGGTATACTGTTAAATACATATTGCGAAATTCCTACATATTTCCCAAAATTTTTAGAAGATTATCGAATACAAAAGACAACAATGTATGTTTTACGAAAGCAAAACAACTCCCATTAAGCTTATAAAAGATAACCAACGCAAAACAGAGTGATAATTGTATATTGTTGGGTTGCTACAATTAGCATACTATAAAGTTCGGAAGCAATAACTTAGTAAAACTTATTAGAATAACAGCACTTGGAAAACCAAGTGTATCGAAACGTCTGTTACCAGTTTTCTCTTCAGGGTAAAATTTACTCATGAGACTGTAAATCATAAGCTGTCTCAACCTTTTTAGAATTGCATCGTTCACGTCACTGCCGCCAATCGAACTCAAATTCCAAATATGTGAAATATATGTGACATTCAATTCCCATAATAAGGGTTATTTATTTGAAATGAACAATTTTATGTACTACAAAATACCTTTGACAGGAACAGGATGAATTTAGATTTAGACATTTCCGATTAAACAGGTACTCAAACCATTTTATGGCATTTCTAAAATAGTTATTTTAAATTAAAACTATATGACACTAAACAATAAAGTCTAGAATGTAATGTAAATGATATGGAGCTTCGGGTACATGGCAAAGAGTCTGTTTTAGGGGTTGAGAAGCTTCTCCTTGGTAGTGACTGGCTTCTTCTAGTGCATAAAAGGCTTTTCCTAGGAGTGGGACGTGCTTTTCCATGTAAATGGCATGCTAGTTCGTAGTTTGGCTCTGCTATTTAACTGTTAAGTTAAAAATAAATATAAATTACCAAAATAGAGAGCGAATGCAGATACCGAAATTATTTAATTACAATTAGAAATTTATGTTTTTTAAAGCAAACTTACATATATTTACTTTTTTTCTTACAAAACACTCTTGGCGGTAGGTAGTGGTGACTAGCTGCCTTCTCTCTAGTTTTTACATTGCTAAATTATTGACGATTAACGCTTATTTAGTTTTTTGCTAACCTAATGATGATCTAAAAAAGGTCAAAATGTCATTCTGAACTTCATTTTAATATCTATACCAACCGTCTTGAGGAGAGGGTTTCTCGTCATCACGAATTACTACATTTTTAATAACTATATCAACTGTCACTATCTTATATGCCTTTGAAATGGATTCCTTAATTTCATAAACAATAATGTTGCAAATCTTTCTTATTATTCATAATATAAATGAAGTTTAACATAGTGATGCATTTTAATCGTCATTTTTTTATGGTCAGTATCAGGGCCATATTTACCAGATTATAAATAATAAAACATTATTTGCACAACAAACACCTACAAGTACTGGTCCAATAATTATTCAGGACCAACCGTTTATGTGACTGTTGCATCTAATTCGGCGCCAGGAATTCTGTGATAGTGTTCAAAACGTCTTCATCTCCGAATATCACAGATATTGTGTGGTTGACATATTATTATACATTCTTATCTACTTTCATTGTAAAGTTGCTATTGATGTTGACATTATTGTATTAAACGTTAAGAACAGTTAGTGAGATTGAGTAACTATTGAATTAATATGTGTTTGGATGAAACTAACTCTTCTCCAATTCGAAACACGGACTGTAAATTAAGTGTTCTGCCTGTTATGTCAGTGATTTAAATTCACCGAAAATTGAATAAGACATTCCCATCTTTAGAGAAACGAGTGAAAATTGTCTGGTATTTAATACATTTAGCTTCCAACTACCGCTTGTTACCAGCGTTCATAGACTCAGAATAACATGTACGTCGTGGAGACTTTTATTAGTCAAAAAATTCTTATTACGTAAAGACCTTAATAATATGTTGTCTTATCTATCTTTGCTTAAAATGTTTGAAGCACCTGAAAGGTGATATATTTGTGTCAGTCTCATATTGATCGTTTACTAATGTGAATGGCTTCAATTGCCACATGAAGCTTTGTCTAAGGATAACATTACTGTTTCTAATAGTGGAGTGGCTCCAAGAAGAGAAATGACAAACACGAAATGTGTAGAAAAAAGGTGTGTTCATTAAAGATTATTCAATATGACTCGTTGGTACATTATTTTATATTTCAATGGGGTCGTATCGCAGACACTGATCAGGTAATTAAAACTGACACTATTGACATTAGAAGTTGTGGAGGTATCAAAGAAATTGTAAGTTTCTTAGGCTATGTTCTTTGTGGAAAATCAATAGCAGAGTAGATATCTTGGCAGCGACTTTGATGTACAGAAAGGTTTAATTGTTCCCTTAAGACAGTTAGGTACATGTCACTACGAAGTAACCAATCTTGGTGAACAGGAAGATATTACTACATTGAAACGACAAAACAACCATTGAATCATAAGTACTGGCAAGAGAAAACCTGTAGACATTTTCTCCTTTGAGCAGAGATGGGGTATTCGGTAATAATATTTATATACTCTGGTAGGGAAAATTAATGTAATCGTATTTGTAATTCAAATACAGTTACATAGTATTTATATTCACTGAATGATTTCATGAACACTTGATACTGCAAGAGAACATCGAAACGTACTTTTTGTGATCTAACTATTTTTGCAGATTTCGTGACAACACTAACACTTTTTGAAGAGCTTTTAGTTTTCAGCTAGAGTAAGAACATTGTTACCTCCAATTATGTAGTGCCATGTGTTTATAGGCTGACGACTTGGATTGACAAGATGCACTCCAGATATTATTTCAATGTTGTCTACGTTGAGCTACATTCCACTTGGCTGGAACTATGGATCCCAGTTCTAAACACAACTGATCTTTCACTAGAACTACGATCTATTAATTCACTGGAATGCTTCCGCAGCAAGATGTCGTTAAATTTTCTCTAACACCTAGTTCTGGAACCATAGAACCAAAACAGGACTGTTTGCCTCTTGAAAGGAAGGAAAGCTATTTAGTTTATTTGTTTATTCCAAGACACTAAGGGCATCATCTTCAGAAGATAGAGATGAACACCTACCTCTACAGTACTTACATTCTTGACGAAAACAACTATCTCTAGATTTTTGGAAGATCCATGAGAAAAAACGTTTCTACCCTATCTATACTAGCCAAACGCTACCTTAGCGTTCCAGCATATTCTGTTTCTGTTGAGTTTATTTAGCATCAGAGGCAAAGCCGTCACACCTGATTGCTACCAACTCACTAACTAGATATTTGAGAGACTGATGTTCATAATCAGGAATACATCGATGAGTGTTTGTTTCCATATTAATAAAAATATGAATTATTTATATTTGTATTCAATAACAGATGAATTTCAGTTCGAATTGTTCGAAAGCAATTAACATGAGTTTGTTCGAGAGGGAAGAGGAGAACGAAAATATATAATTTTCTAACCTATTTTAGTCTAAAATATTTCCAAGTTTTATAAATGACTGTTGGTTGTATAATATTAACCTACGATCTGATAAAACTACCAATATTATGGTCGAAAATAAAAAAATCATTCCGGTCAAAATTAAATATCGTATTCTCACCTATCAACATACGATCACGTTGCATTATCAGTTATGTTCCTTAACCAGGAAATGGTTTATAAAAAAGAGTTTTCTCGGGGTACACTTCCCTAGCAAATTTTGATGTTTTTCGATCTACAGATCCCTATCCTCTTTTGTTTTTTTGTTTTTTGTAGAGTTAATATTTTATCTCTTGCGGACAACCATTGGACCTTTGCCACCAGATTGCATTACAAACTCTTTAACTTTAAATCTTGTCGGTTTTGCTATTAATAATCAATCACTAACCCAGTTAAATTATACATCACGAGTTGGGCAAAGAGGTCTCTTCTGAGCGCAATCGATTGCTTTGTATCTCTTCTTGAGATGCAAAGTGATAAATCGAAATAATTGTCACGAATATCAATACTTCATCAACATCAATACAAACCGCAGAAAACATTACGCGCACACACATAGACAAGAAGCAAAATTAACTAACAAAAGTAAATATATCCCAAGAATAAAAAAAATCACGAAACCATATACTGCTGCATACCATATATTCCCGACATCAGCAGGAAAATAACCAACATTTGGCAGAAACTAGAAACA
The DNA here is from genome assembly GCF_004210375.1 of Tachypleus tridentatus. NCBI lineage: Eukaryota > Metazoa > Arthropoda > Merostomata > Xiphosura > Limulidae > Tachypleus > Tachypleus tridentatus. Next base: position 37,605 of record NW_027467869.1, read on the forward strand.
AAATATGACATTCCAGTTGATACCAAATTTATTCAAAACTAGGCACAAATCTAAGGTCTATACTTTGTAAAACCTAAATTGACAAACACCACACCAACATTATTTATAAAATACAGTATGAAAACTGCCACGACTTCTATATGGAGAAACAAGTAGAAGATTCAAAGAATAGAAAAAGTCACCTTCACGCGTTTTCCAACACTGCAAATCAAATAAACACAAGATAACCGTAAAAAACACCGAATTACTAAATAAAAAAACAAACATAAACAACGGCAAAATTAAAAATCCTTACTTATACAACAACTGAAGCCCAAAATAAACCAATACATAGAAACACCTTTATACCTATATTAATAAATATAATCCAACATCTAAGCACGCCCTCTACATTCCTACACTCAATTACACAACCCCTTTAAACATGTTGTCAGCTATCAATCAGTTACCAATTTCTTTATTTGTGATCCAGGAGTTTATACATATATATTCTTCGTAACAAGTGGGTTTTCTCGTCATCACTGTATGTGAATTATTGTTTTCTATATTGTAGAAAAGTAATTTTCCAACAAAATCAATACATATACAAATGCTTACATCATTCCTGACTTGTTTTTGTCCATAACTTTAAAACAATAAAAAAGATTACACTTACACTAATGCTTGAAGCCATCTGTTCTAAAACACAAGGTTTTACCAATTACACTTATGCATCTAAATTTATTGAGTTGTGCGCATGCACACAAATAGAACAGTTGTCATACAAGAATAAAAATAATTTGATTAAAAGTTATGTTCTTCTCTGTAAAATCATAGCGTTATAAGGGTTCATGTATCATATTTTCTGTGACGGTTAAAATAACTATTACTTTTTGTCCAAAATATATTTTTTAAAATGGAAGAAACAAAATTGGACTCTGTGAGTAGCTATTTTTGTTATATTTATAGCGGTAGTGGAAAGTAATTCAGAACAGTTACAGTATAAACATTACTCATTTTACTCTTTAATCTCGTTTCATAGTGACTTTTACTTTACTAATTACACCAAGTTAAAAAATATCTACTTATTACAATGACTTAATATATTCCAGATTTACTTTTGTAAGATACCACTTTCCTAATTTGAGTTTTATATATGTTGGTTTTCTATTTATTCCAAACCTTTGATTCACTAAATAGTTACACATACTAAAATAAGTCGTTCCTTATTATTTTATATTATGTCACAATCACGCAATCTTCGATCTCAACAGTAGTTCTAACAAAATTATGTGAAGCAAATGAGGTAAACCTTACACAACTTATCGAAACAAAAGTGTCCTTAGATCCTCTGATTATATATGAATTAGCGTTTTATGTTGTTTCTGGATCAGATGAGCTCCTAAATATGCCGCTATATAATATTTACCACTTCCATAGGGAACATTGAAAGCTATAGTATTCGAAATAATGTCCTGTAATTCTACAGCCTTTAACAACCATGAAGTACAGTTAGTACAATTATTCTTCAACAAAAGAATAAAGAAAATTTTATTATAGAATACTTATCCTTGTGAACAATGTACCAAGACCTAAACTCGATAAGGTAGAAATTTTTTTATATCGTTGAAACTGAGTGATATTGGAAATACAATACCTTTTACTAAGTTTTAAAGTATTTCTTCCTTTTTATATTATGTGTTTTTTGCGTTAACAGAGTATGTTTTTAACGTCATTTTTATTAATTCTTTCATGTGTGTAATTCTATAACACTCATTGACTGATTACATTATCTAACAACATTTTTACTTTTTCTTGTTCCTGGGCAGAAAGTGTTATTTCCCAATTGCTTATGCCTAAGTAAATGGTAAATACCTATCTTTCTCTTCAAACTTTGCTTTTGTGACCTTGGAGCGTATAACAAAAACATGATGGGAAACTGTATTTGGAGGCTGATACGTAAAAGTGATTTACATCTCAAAAAAATCTCAAAACTGCACACTTTTAAACATTCTTGTTCGTTTTGTATACCTTTAGTTTAAATACATGTAAATCTTGATTCATATGTTGTTTCATTCAGACCTCATGTAAATAAATATGTGCAAGTTTGCCCGTTTTTACATAGAAAATTTCTAAATATCATTATTCAGGTCACAAAACCAAAGTTTGATGAGAATAATGGCCATTTTCTGTATTTTTAGAACATAAGCAATTAAGGAATAACGCATACTATACACGAATAAAATTTATGTTACACATTGTTATTTGGAATTAAGCACAAAGCTACACACTGGGCTATCTGTGCTCTGGCCACCACGGGTATCGTAACCCGGTTTTCAGCACTGTGAGTCTTCAGTCATACCGCTGTGCCACTGGAGGGGTTATAATACTGAAAAATTACTTTAAGTAAAGGGAAGACAATTAAGACCAAATAACGAGTACACGTTTTACAGTTACAGTTGTATGGTATGATTCGGTAAATGCTCTATAACATAGATGTGCATATCTATGGGTAACTATTTTTTATTCGTATAGAAAATTAGAAGAATGGAAGTTCGACCCTTGGTGTCAGTTGCTGGATGTTTCCTGATTTATCTGGCACTCGGTACAATACTAACGTTTGGAAACGTTACTCCTTACATAACTTCTTACCTGAAACAAAGAGTCAAGAAGAACACAACATATGAAGAAACTAACTGGATTTTCTATGCATATATCTCTACATGTTCATTTTTTGTACTTTGGAGGCAAACTAGGTTCTGTCATTGGACGTCGCTGGAGCATGATTATTGGTTCTTGTATTTTTTGGTAAGATGTATGTTTGTATTTATAGGTAATAATAATAATAACTAATAGAAACAAAGGCAACAGGTCTGTTTAATTCATGGATGTAAATAGTTATAATATACAATTACAACACACCTGTAATTAACAAAACTCAGTATAGATTGTATTAATATACAGACGTCATTATAAATTTGATTTAAAGTAAACGACACCTTTTTACTGAAATAGAGGGTTTACTAAAAGCTGTTTGGGTTTCATGAAGTGAAAATTAATCGTCACTTTTCATCTATTTTAGTGTTTTAGTAAATGAATATAAGCTCTACGTTCCTTTCTTTTTATTTTATGTACTTTGTAAGATGGCAAATTCTACTTTTATTTTGCTATAATTTTGTTTACTGTTCGTTTGAAGTCCCTTTTTTCATTTAGTTGAAATATGTAGTTTAGTCGTACTGAAATATTAACTCATATTTTATTTAGTGCACATTGATTTTCAATATCCACGTATTATTCTTAATTCATTAAAATAATTAACAGCACTGATATTATGTTGTATTGCTAGTAGCAGGTCAGTCATTATTTATGAACTGAAATTTGGATTATTTATACATTTTGTATTCAAACTCATTGAAAATTTCTCTCCGATATCTTATTTTCTCAAAATTTAAGAAAATTAGTGAATATTGAGTTTACTTAAAGCAGAGCTAGAAAAGTTTTTTACTGATAGAAGTGAGAATTATTGTTTTTTGTTTTTTTTGCTATTCATTTACTCGATCAATTAGTACGTTTGTAAATTAATCCTACATTCGTTTCAGTTTATGCTGAAAATTTGAAGTATTTGAATATAGGCTTGAAAGTAAACGTGGGTATAGTAAACGTTTATTTAAGAAACATATTAACTTGTTATCATTACATAAATTGAAATTATCATTATCTATAAAATAATACTTATCAACCGACTTAGTAACAAAACACGTTACTACAGTGGATTGCTAATAGTATAATATTTCTTCAACTCTGAATTTGAAAACACGATGCAAGACAGAAAATTTATTGGGAGTATGGAAATTAACAACATAGGAAGAAGTATTGTGAGGACTTGTAACTTTCTGAACATCAAACACAAATAAAATATCCAGTTAATTTGTTGTGATACCACAATCCTGCAAAAAGGAGATTTTGTTTGTTTCAGATAATGCTAATAAATGCCTTAAGAGATATTTCCATTATTAACTGTGTTGACAAGAGTTCACAGTCTGAGCAGGAAAACAAAGATGACATTGCGATATATGATTATGAAATATGTTGGTAATAAGTAGGAAGATTAGAAATGGTGGCGCTGTAAATGGACAACAAAGAAAAACTGTATGTGTAAAGGAACAGAAGGAAATCCAAAATAATGATACTGTATTAAAAGAGCAAATATTCAAGTAATAAAGTAGAGAAGGAGAGATGGTAATCTTTTGTTTTAGATCTCAAAGACAGCTCTACATGTAATATATATATTTTGTTAATATGAACGTAATGTGTGTAACTCTCGTAATTTTCGTAATGGCGTATTTATTCAAGTTAAATAAAAACATTTTTGTCTGTTAGTTTTGGGATAGCAATAACGTACTGGAGTATACAACACAGCCTCGTAACAACCATAATCACTTATGGAGTGATTGATACTTTGGGCCTTGTCTGTTGTTTTGGTCACCCCGTGGTCACTGCTGTCGAGGTGAGCACAATTGTTTCGAAAATATTTCAAACAGAAATATTTAAAAAACAGATAATTTCACATTTCATTCGTTTAAAAATAGCATTTAACTGTTTTTATTTCAATAGCTATAAAGCACCATATATGTTAACGTCCACAGCTAACCTACAACAGTAATACAAGAAAAGTTAGGTCTTCGAATTGTTTTAATTCTTGAATTCACCATACTTAACTATAAACTCTTATGAGAAGGGTATCGAAAATTATTCCGCTGGGAATCTAAGCTATCTATGTATCTCTTCACGTCATGATTCATTTCTGATATTAGGAGATGTCAAAAAAGCCAAAATGCATTTATCTAGATACAATAGTTATAATATTGTCTGTCCGTTGCGATTTTAGTGACGGGGTTGAAATGGGGCCGTGATGGGGATGTCGTGAAACTTTATAACTGTATAAGTGTAATCTTATAAATTAATAAATCAAGAAATATTTTCCCATTTTTTATGTCTATATTTCATTTTGTACTTCAAGTACATAGACTAACAATAATAGAAGGTTTTAATTCTGTTGCTAAGCAACATATTTTGAGACATTTTGGATCGTGGTACTATCAACTTGCTTTTCTATATATTAGTTGTTCAATCTATTTCATGTTTGTCTCTCACTGGCAAAACAGTATGTCTGCGGACTTACAAGCTAACAACTTGGTTTTTATACTATTTGGTGGCTGAGTACAAATAACCAATTGTGTAGATTAGTGCTTAATTCAAAAGAACAACAACTAGCTGATTTCTAATAATTACTATTGTGTAAATACGTCACGAATACATTTCATGAATGACCTTTATTTTGGTTGATTCACAATGGAATTTACTGACGTTAGACTACTGCCTTAAGTACTTGTTCTCTGCCTCTATGTTGGTGAAACTTGATTTCGCAAAAAAAATATTTTTGAATTTAGATATGACAATTGAGAAAAGGATATACAACGGGGTGGCGATAGTGGTGTGAGCCCCAACATATTTTGAACTGCTGTATGCTCTTCTACGTGGAACGTTCACTATTGTGTAGACGTGGTTTCGCTTTCTATGCACTTTTGAATAATCCCGTAAATCTATAATAAAGTGGATTTTCTGGTGATGCAAATACATATCTTTTCATTAATAACCAGATAATATATAGTTCATACAATACGTTTCTTAACTTACAAAGTGATATAACATTAAACTTGACTATTTCAAAAGACACGCCACAAAATGAATTAACATTTTTTTCTTCACAGTTGTTTCCCAACAAGAAAGGCTTCGTGACAGGGATAGTTGCTTCAGGGTTAGCTGTAACTCCTATCTTTATTAATAGTGTGCAGACATTCTTTGTGAACCCCAATAATCTCCAACCTGCTTCTGATGGGTAAGTTACAAATTTCTATAAACTTTCGTGAAGCTTCTATATATAAAACAGAGACGACTAGTTTTAGTAAACCACTAGTTTACTTTTCACTCAAAATCATCAATATCCTTACATCCTTTTATTTTAACAGTTATTTTCTTCACTGTACAAGTCACAAATATTCAAAATATTTTGAAAGAAAATCATGCTATAATAGAACTCTTACTTATATGACACTGAAAAAATAATTACTGCGCGATGTCAAAACTCCATCTTCGCAAAATCTTTACTATGTGTTCATATAGATTTGCAATAGCAGAACACAATTATCACCGTTTGACTCCGTTTCTCATTACCTAGAACTTTATTTTTCTTCATTCTCAGGTGTTTGTCTTTTAAATTATATACATAAAGGAAACAACTATTCACGTTGGAAGACAACCTTTCATTAATCATGAATTTACATAACTGCCGTCTAGGGTAAGGGTACCCCAGCTAGCCGTATACAATCCACCAGATCTCACACATTATCATTTGAAATCATTATTAATTATTTGTATCTTAAAATATTTAAAATATCTTCAAAGTACTATATGCACTAGACCGTTCTTTCATTAAATTTATTAAATTTAGAAATATTAAATGTTAGTTGTTGAAACAAGATGAATGAAATTTTAAATACCAGGCTGGAGCAAGGTATTCGAAAGACACAAATATTGTATTACATCAGGAATTGAAGCTATAATTTACACATGAGTTTTATTTATTAGTTTTGTGTGTTGGTTTCATTGTTTGTAGTTAAACATAAAGCTACACCTTGGACTATCTGTATTGTCGAAACCTTTTCTCTAACCTTACAAATAAGTCCGCGTTAAGTGTAGTGATACTGTTCAATATCATCATTATAGTATTAAATTAATTCTTACGTCAGTTTATTTTTTATTAACAAGTAAACGTTCAACATTCTTTCAAATACTTTTACAACGATGAAATTATAGAAAGTGTTCCTGCTTTGTTTCTGATAATGGCAAGCGTCACTGGTGGCATTCTACTGATTGGGTTACTCATGTATAAAGAATTACCACAAGAATCAAAACAGGTTAGAGGCGTCTGAATTAAACAGCTTATTAAAGGAACTTTAGGTTTAAAAGCAAATCTTCATCATAGGATATGAAAAAGTCCGACTATTTACTAGTGGCAGTTTTCGTTAAGCGAGCTGGGAATCTTTTAATTCTGAATAGTAAGGTTTGTGTGGACGTATGTTAAATTTCAACCAAATTATAAAAAATAATTCAGTTGTAACCAAATATATTGAACCTTTGGAGATATATGCTCATAACTCTCTAAAATGTTCCATTTAACTTCTGCTCGTGTTTCATGTTGATCACATAATTAATACAAATCTAGATGATTTATAAACATGAGTTGTTTGTAAGATAAGTAACTCCTCATTAAACCCAAACATGGCAGTAAAAGAATTTTTTGGAAATGAGGGTAAGAGTTTTATAGATTATTAATAAGTACCATTACTCAACGTGTTCCAGGTATGTTTGTTTAATTTAATAGTACCTGTTTTTTTCTTCCTTCTTCAGTATTTAAGAATCTTCTGTTAAAAATAGTGTTACTACGTATTTCTGAAGAAATTTTTGCCTACGTGAACCGAACCTGTAAGGCCAGATGTTTATACTAATATAGAGAACGTTGGTGGAATTAAATTTTCATCTAAAGAGGTTTAATACCAACGAAATGTAGTGTTGTTTTGAAAAACAACTTTAGTAAAACGAAGGCTTAATCAGTTAATTTAAAAGAGTAGAAAATTTGGAACTTCTGTTTTCCATTATATTGTGTTGTCAGTTTCTATACATATAGAAGAACTTTATTCATATTTCTAATCCAGGAAGAAACAGTATCCAGTGAACTAACACATATGTGCAAAACGTCAAGACATTCGTACATAAAAGAATCAAGTACAAAAACTCTGGATTATAGAAAAACAATAAATAATGATAAACTATCTACGTCATTGAAAGAAACTCCAGCCAATGCGAATGCTGACGACCAACAACCGTACAGAAATAATGAAGCTGAACTTCAAGTGTTACCAACAGAAGCTCTTAAAATGAAAGAATTTTATCTTTTGTCAATAGTTTGTATGTGCTCATATTATCCATATATGTTTGTGAATGTTTTTTACAAGGTAAGTAGTATCTGTAATTTTTTACTACCGTAAATAAAATTAACCTTTAAAAATATTAATTATATTTTCATTATAAACCGTCTTCATGTGCGACATGAAACAAACTCTGCATGCAACCACTCAGTGCAGTTTTCTAACCTTATATAAAATAAGCAAAAAATTATATTTAGAAACTAAGTAACAACTCCAGGACTGTGTTAAAACAATCTAACCGGAGTGATGAGAGAAAGATTTTTCATTTATAAATTACTTTCTTACTGTTTTTCAGACATATGGACAGACGTTTATAGAAGACGATACATTTCTATCTATCGTTGGTTCTGTAGCTGGAGCTGTTCATGCTCTCAGTCGGGTGACTGTGGGCTTAATTCAGGACCAAATATCTTACAAGGTAAAAACGTGTAAAGGAAGTGATTGAAATTATGTTGCGATTAAAAATTATTAAAATAATATTTGTTGTGTTAAATGTATATATTTATGGTTAACCAGTAAGATAAAGAGTTTAGAATAATGAAACTTGTGTCTGTGCTCTGCCGCATAACAACATAGTCCATTCTTTGCTTTCTACATAAATCGAAAATATATCAGTGTAATAATACTCAGAGATAAAAAAATATTGAAAATAACGTTGAAAAAAATTTTTTTTGAAAAAAGTTTAAAACAGTTTACATTAACCCAAAGAAAATAATTATACGAATACTTTCAGATTACTCACCTAAACAATCGATTTGATAAGTACTCTCACATAAGTTTTCTCACAAAATTAAAAGTATAAGAAACATGCACTTAATCCAAACTCTGGGCCGAATAATGTGTACTTATAATAAGAACATGTCTCTGGATTAAAAATTAAGATTTTTATCCTTCTTTACAGCTGTTGTTTTATGTTTCTTGTATTTTAAATTTGTGTTTTATCTTCAGTCACTTTAAGTTATAATACATTTCATCTTTAGTTAACGAGTCTTCTGTTGCTGGGAATACAGACAATATTACTGTTCACTATGGTAGCGACAACTCTTGAAGGAAAAGTTATGTACATGATCTGGATTTGTGGGCTTCATTTTACATTTCCTCTTGTTTTGTCTGTATTCCAGCTGCTCTTGCTGAAGTTTTGGATCGAAATACACTGCTGAAATTTTCGGAATGGTAATGTTTACATCAGTAAGTATTCAACATTATATCATTTTTTTTTACAAAACAAAACTAAATAAATATTTCTATAAAGAATTATTGAACTATACATAGTCAAATTTCTTTAAAAACCAACCCTCATTGTGAAAGTGTAATTACCTTAAAACCACGTTATCTTCTACATTTGAAATTATAAGAAATAAAGTTGATATATTTCTACAATACATTAGGTGAACATACCGAGTTTTAACTAATAATTCATGACTTTTATTTCAGACGGCTTCCTTCTTTCTCTGGTCCTTGTTTATCCATTGCATTATTTCTTCGTTGGGATGGTTTGCTACATTTTGTGTGACAGCGACTGTTTCTTTCACAGGTCAGAATGATTTTGTTTTAGTTTAGAAACAAGAAGTGTTCTATTTTACTGTGTTTAAATATCAGCGTTTGTTTTTTTATCATTCGTTTCTTTGTAAAAAAAAATAAAACTAAATAAATGCCTGATCCATAACGCAAATTCAAAGTATCATATTTTGTTGATAAATAAAACAGTCGCAATCTGAGACACTCAAGAGCAAGGAAAACCTTTATATTATTTGTATCCCACCTGGTCTAATAAGTTCCTCCCTTAAGTGAAATGCATCATGGGGAATGGATGAATAATTATACACTAATCGTCTGGATAAAGCGTAAGGGAGCAAAAAGATTATTTTTTAAACGATTAGATTAAGCGTAGTAGTGTTTTTTTTAACAATGCAATTATGAAATTAATATCTGTTACTTAATTTATGGATTAGAGTTATCTCCACATATTGGCTATGAGATTGATATACATTTGTCATGTAATATAAATTACAGTGAAAGTATTTTATAAATTAGTGAACATATATATTATGATTGCCTTAATGATAAATAATTTATAATTTTATTATCATATACCTGTATGTTTGTTTTTCCTTTTCATAGGGATACTTGTGACAATATTTTTCCCTGAAATACAGCGTACACAATTATTAATATCAAGAAATTTTGAGAGACAATGCGAGGGTACTAGTTAAGAATATTTTGAGCTTAAATTTTTCTTAATACTTGTTAATTTGTACATGCTTTTAAAACTGTAACATCAACATAGCTTTCAATTCCTTTGTAATCATTATATAATAAAGTATAGTAATGTTTGTTCATCTGTAGCTGCTTTGATAAAGATTCCTTTAACCAACCTAAAAATATAGTAACACAGAGATATTCATTAGCTGTCTTATGTTAATGGCTCATTGATAATTGACATATACTTTGACGTCTTCAGTAACATAGTAAAATAATGTAAACTGGAGTACAAATGTATTTGTACAGTTAATCAGGGCTTTTGTTTAGTAATGTGTTTAGAATTTGATGAGACCATAGGATGAAACATTGAAAAATAAAATATTTTTTCTGGATACCAACTGTTTCTCTTTTCTAAGTATATACAAGTATTATCATTATATATCATATACAAACAGTGCTATGAATGTTTTGAAAGCTTATGTTTTCAAAGGTGTTTATTTCACTTTATTTATAACATGTCTTTTAGAAAATTTGCAGAAAATCCTGGTTTGTCAAAACCGAATAAACTCTAAGTCAAAAAGTATACATGCATTAAAAACTTGCTGATGATCAAACTTGTTTTTATTTCTTTTGTGATTATTATCTCAAAGAAACGACTTCTGTTCTACGATATTTTCGAAAAGAAAATATAATCCGAGAATTCTGTGGGTAAAAAATATTTATGTAAAGATTTTCTATTCTTGAAACAAATAGTTGAACATAGTGTTTTATAAATTATTATTTTTAACATATCAATTATATACGATGTATTTTGACGAATGTTTAATTAATATTTAACAGTTAATTTTAAATAAAATGATTTAGACACTAAAACTCGATACAACAATATTTGTATATTTTCAAATGTTATTTGCTCACACTTATACCAATAACTATATACTACTATATACCAATATAGTAATTTCAAATCATTTAGATTTTAAAACAAAAGCTGCTAACTTACTTTTCTGCAGTTATTACAATTCACGTTGTTTAAATTATTAACTGTTTATCAATCATATAATAAATTCGTTACTATAACTTATTTATACAGATTGCAGAAAATTGTGTCTTTTATTAATGATAGTTACTAAACTAAAACTAAAACTAACGTGGCAGGGTTCAGTTTAGAGAGAAATCAAAAGAGTTGGGGAAGTTCAGGAACTTTATAGTTCCTCTTCGTCTTTACGTGAGAAATGTTTTAAAATATCCATGGAGTTTTACTTTATTTTTAACATTTCAAAAATATTTGTGAGTGAGAGGAAGGACGGAAAACTGGACGAAAGCAGCGAAAGTGAAGTGAGCCAGACTTTGGCTCGGAGATGGAGAACCCGGCTGGCAGGGTTTTATTTTTACTTTAAATTTGACTGGGACTGACTGGGTAAACGGCCCCTTTCAGAATGATGCCAGAGACCGATGCCAGAGATGTTTGGGAAACGGAGTAACCAGAGAAAACCCACTTTCACGGCCTGGCCGCCGAATAGTCTACCGAATAGTGCCCGACTGGGGAAAACTTGGGCAAACTAAACTAAACTAACGTCAGGTTCAGTTTCGGAAGAGTTCTCTCCAAGAGAGAATTCAACTTTTCGGAACTTATAGTTCCTTATTAACATTTAAAATATAACAATTCAAAATATTTGACTGATTTTTAACATTTCAAATAAGTGAGGAAAGGAAGAACTGGACGAAAGCAGCGAAGTGAAGATGAACCAGACTTTAGCTCGATTGGAGAACCCTTTCGGCTGTAATTGATTAAATTTACCCAGACCCCTTGACTGGGTAAACGGCCCTTTCGAATGTGATAGTTACTAAAACAGAAAGACTAGGCTACATAGAGCGGGATAGTATATTATATGTAGGGTTATTTGAAAGGAATTTTATTCACACCGTGAGTATTTGTTTCTGAAGGAATTTCAAAATAATGAAAAACTGGCATAACTAATTTATTGATGTAAATTATTTAGCAAATACCTGCTTAAAATACTAACACATAAATATGATTCCAATATCATTCGATTTATCGTGTTATACCGGTCTGAGGCCATTGGTAAGTTCATTTTAATATTTTTCTACTTGTTGTTATGGTTTAGTAATATCTACTTCTTTTAACACAGATATTTATTTAAGTTAAACATATATTTAGAAATGAATATAAGTTACATTGTTAAAAATATATTGCGAAATTCCTACCTGTTTCCCAAAATGTGAAGAGTTTCGAGTACAAAAGACACCAATGTATGTTTTAAGAAAGCACTAACGTTTGTATCTTCAGGTATTTTTCTGAAATTCCCTAGAACTACTCCCATAAAGCTTATAAAAGATAACCAACGCATCACAGAGTGATAATGTTATATTGTTGGTTTGCTACAGTTGGCATACGACAAACTTCGGAAGCTATAACTTAGTAACGATTATTAGGAAAACTGCACTTGGAAAACCAAGTGTATGGAAACGTCTTTTTCCAGTTCTCTTCACGGTAAAATTACTCATGAGACTACTGAGCATAAGCTGGCTCAACCTTTTTAGTACTGTATCGTTCACGTCACTGCCGCCAATCGAACTCTGAATCTGTCAAATACCAGTGATTCAATTCTCATAATAAGGGCTTTTATTTGTAATGAACAATTTTATATATTACAAAATACCTTTGATAGGAACAGAATGCCTTTAGATTAGGGCATTTTTTATTTAACAGGTACTCAAATCATTCTATGGCATTTCAAAAACAGTAATTTTAAATGAAAATTATGGACACTAAAAAATAAAGTCTAGAATGTAATGTACATGATATGGGGTTTCTGGTACATGGCAAAGGGCCTGTTCGAGAGGTTGAGTGACTTATCCATCGAACTCATTGGCTTCTTTTAGGGCATAAGAAGCTTTTCCTAGGAGTGGGTCGTGCTTCTCCATGGAAGTGGCATGCCAGTTGGTTGTTTGGCTTTGCTATTTAACATTTAAATTAAAAATAAATACAAATTACTCGAAGAGAAAGCGGATGCATATACCCAAATTATTTAATTACAGTTTTAAAGCAAACTTACATATATACACTTATCTTCCCACAAAACACTTTCTCCGTCTATTTAGCGGCACGGCATGGCTAGTTGGTTAGGGCAGTCGACGTGTAATCTGAGGGTCGTAGGTTCGAGTCGCCGTCACACCAAACATGCTTGAAATTTAAGCTCTAAACCATTGAAGTATGTAGGTCAATCCCACGATTAGTTGGTAGAAGACTAGCCCCAGAGTTGGCTGTAGATGGTGGTGACTAGCTGCCTTCCTCTAGTTCTTACATTGCTAAATTATTGACCTATTACGCTTATGTAGCTTTGGCCGAAGAAGGTGAAAACGTTATCCTGTAATTTATTTTAATACCTATACCAGCCGTCTTCAGGATACATTTTTACTTCAAGAAAGTTTCTCGTCCTCATGAAAAACTATATTATTAATAGCTATATCAAGTGTCACTACCTTATATTCGCTTCAAGTGGATTCCTTAATATCAAAAACAATAATGTTGCAAATCTTTTTCATTATTCATAATACTAACTGAAAGTTAACATCGTGATGTATTTTAATCGTCATTTCTTCATGCTCATTATCAGTATATAACTAAACAATTAAAACTGAAGAAAAGACTCTTCAAGATTTTGTGTAAGTGTAATTCTACAAAATTCATATTCTAACTGAGAAAAAGTTAGGACACCCCCACATTCATTCTCACTTAAAATGGCTTAACTCACACACAGGTGTATCACACCAGGTGCACATGATTAGAAGATCGTTAATCAGCATTTGGATTGAGGCTTGCCCTATTTTAGCATCAAACATTTAGTTTGGTGTGCTCCTGACTGTTGAAATGAGAGTGAGCACAATGGTGAGAGCAAAAGAGTTGTCTGAGGCCTTCGGAAAGAAAATTGTAGCAGCTTATGAGTCTGGTAATGGATTTAAAAAGATCCCAAATTCTTTCGAAATCAGCTGTTCCACTGTCCGGAAAATACTCAAGAAGTGGAGGGCTTTCAAAACAACTGCCAACATGCCCAGGTCTGGTCGTCCAAGCAAGTTCACCCGAGAGCAGACCGCAAGATACTAAAGAGGTCTCCAAACACCCTAACATGTCATCACGGGACCTACAGCAGGCTCTGGCTACTGTTGATGTGAAAATGCATGCCACTACAATGAGAAAGAGACTGCACAAGTTTAACTTCAGGAGTTGTGCAATGTGGAAACCTTTGCGCTCTTAAGAAACATCAAGGCCAGACTGAAGTTTGTAAGACAGATGTAGACAAAGACCAGGAGTATTGGAATAAAATTGAATTATTTGGACACCAGAACAGATGACATGTTTGGTGTAAACCAAATACAGCATTCCAGGAAAAGAACCTCATACCAACTGTGAAGCAAGGAGATGGAAGTGTCATGGTTTGGGGCTGCTGCTGCAGCAGGACCTGGACAGATCACAATCATAGAATTCACCATGAATTCTACTGTGTATCAGAGGGTGCTTGAGGATCACTTAAGACCATTTGTACGAAAATTAAAGCTGAAGCGGAACTGGATCCTGCTATAAGACAGTGACCCGAAACATACCAGTAAATCCACCACGGACTGGCTGAAAACCAGGAAATGGAGATAACTGGAATGGCCGTGTCAAAGCCCAGATCCTAATCCATTGACATGCTGTGGGTGACTTGAAACGGGCTGTACATGCAAGAAACCCCTCAAACATCTTACAGCTGAAAGAATTCTGCATGAGGAGTGGGACAATATTTCTTCAGACCAATGTCAGAGACTGGTAAATGGCTACAAGAAGCGTCTCACTGCAGCTACTTCAGCCAGAGGTGGTAACACTAGTGTTTAGGGGTAGGGTGTCCTAACCCTTCCTCAATTAGAATATGCATTTGTGTAGAATTACATTTCCAGAAGATCTTGAAAAGAATTTTTCACTTTTAATTGTTTAGTTATGTTCCTAAATCTCTCACTATTGTTAAAATTGAGATTAAATATTTATATATCAAAATGTTACAAAATATACAGGCTTTCATTGGGTGTCTAACGTTTTCACATGACTGTATGTAGTGCCATGTGTTTATTGGCTGACGACTCAAATCGACATGCACTTCAGATATAATTTCAATGTTGTCTCTCCGTTGAAGATATCTGTTTACGCCAAGCTGACTCAGTATGAACTACATTCCACTTAGATTTGTACACTGTGAAGACATTGTTGATATTTCTTGTGTTTTGTAATAAACCACACAACTATACAATGGGATATCTGTGCTACCTACCACGAAACTTAATTTCAAGAGTTTTAAGTCCACAGACATACCGCTATGTCACGGGAGGACATTGTGGATATTAACAATAACGACTGTATACCGTGCATTGTAATAACAACAATTTAGACTATGAAAATGTCAAATGGAAAGCGTGAATATACATTTAATAACTAGTCAAATATTTTTTACGTGAATTATGTTTACCATACATTTTCTGTAAATATGATGAATATTTATCCCAACTGTGTTTACAAATCTATCTTATCAACATTTGTTATAAGTTATACACCAAGCATAAACCATCAATAGAACAACAGACAGCTTATTTGTACTTACCAAAATGCAAACTGTGGAACATACGTCAACTAAAAAGAATCTTATTGATTCAATGTAACAAAGACAACAGATCAGAAACATAGAAGAAACGGGAAAACTGTCATTCGTTCTGTCAGTTTTATGTTCATATTAACGACTGCCGTTTTTCATGTAGTTATGGTGGAAGAAAGAAAAGGAAATTTCACCGTAATGACAAATTTCTAATACTGTGGACATTATGAAAAAATTATTATAACACACGTACAAACAATAATTAAGATACGTCACATTTTATTTGTTACAGCTGTAGTTTCTTGTGTCCGTGTTGTTGTGTGTTCCGTATTTTTTCAGTGGTGTTGGTTCGTGTCTATGTATAAATAACGAAATTGAAAGCGAGAACTGCAAAAAACATATTTTGATACCTATTGATAACGTGTTTTGGTATAGAACAAAGGTCTGTTGTTTAGTGAAATTTATCTTTTCACGTAAAATATTTTGAACGTGTTTTCCTGTTTTATACTTGAATATAACATTTAGAGAGAAAACTGTTAATCTGTTGAAAAATATTATAATAAATAAAGTATAACGTTATTAAAGATGTTTCTATGTCAAATACGACACTGAGTATTAACTTACTTAATACCAATAGTTTATCATTAACAATTATTGTTTTTAATCATAGCTAATACTTCAGTTATATCATAGCTATTTGTTATTTTACAGGTTGGCTATGTCATTCCGTTACAATATTTTATTAATATGTCTTCTTTTACAATATTTCAATAAAGTTCGTTAGTAACATATCATTTTTATGCATTATTTT